>NC_059555.1:9211766-9520626 GCF_905220415.1 Colias croceus
AGCGTGATGATATAATATTATAGCCTATAGCCTTCCTAGATGAATGGACTATCTGACATCGAAATAATTTTTCAAATTTAGTAGTTCCTGAGATTAGCGCGTTCAAACAAACAAACAAACTCTTCAGCTTTATAATATTAGTATAGATTTTCTAGCCATGTGTATGGTGGAGAGGTACTGATTGAAAATTAAGTATTGATTAGATTATTTTGTCATGCATGATTCTTATATCCATATCTAGTGTACTATATCCATTTAATACTATATTATCCAGAGACGCAAAAAACAACAACAGACCGCTTCAGCGTGACGCGTAGGTGGTAATAAATTGCTTGTATATCTTCCTGATGTAATTAAGCTATTAGTTGTTTAATTGAACGTTGTACGATTATCTCAGCAAAAATGGAAATGTAAACACAATATGTTATGGAACTAAAGAGATTGATGGCATGTGGCATTTTACAAACTGCACTTGACCAGCGTGGATTATGGAGCTTTCCGTCTGTGACCCACGTAATCAAAAGTAAATTTCCATAGAAATTATATGTTTCATCGCAATCACATTTTTGTTCATCAAATCAGCCATTTGGTTTCCATTAGCGAAAAGCTAAGTACCTATGGGATAAGATCGTGCCCTGTGTGAAAAATGTCCTGAAATGAAAAAATATCTTGAAATTAAAGTAGCCTATATAGTATATATATATTATAGAGTTCAAATTAAGAAATCAAAATTCTAAATGTACTCGCATAACACCTAATATAACAAAATACTAATAATCAAGTTAATAATAAATACCTACATAAGCATACATCAAGACATAGAGCAAAAATTTCGAATAAAAATCTGTCTAAACTATAAAGTATGCAATAGTTGAGGGTGCCTCAGGGTCTCACCCCAAATTTAAGGGTTCCGTAAATTCTGCTTCAAACGTTTATCCATCAAGTTTTAAGCTGCTCTCAAGTTAAGAGCCACACTTGAGTGCGGATTAAAATGCGCGCCCTATATGTTTTACGAATTTTCACCCCGTCTTCTCTTGAGGTGCAATGCAAAAGGCATAGCATATTTAGGATGGAAGGTCATACATACATGTATGACATAGTCATAAAGACCTTTCATCAGAATACATTCGATATTTTTTACGTGGTATATAATTATTATGGTTTTAAATTTAAATAAAAAAAAAACACATTACAAGTGAATACACATTTATTGTTATTGTAAAAAATTAAAACTTTTTAATTTTTGTAACACATAAGCTATCTGTATAATAAATTCAGTTTTGACAGTTTGTTATTTTTTACGTGAATTAAGGATACTTAATCATTTTTTTTATGAAATGAGAGAGAATTACTTATACTTAGGTACTCCTATTTTGACATTATTGGAGAACTTACTAGTATGCAAAAGACTTTTCATAATATTTAATTAAAAGCAAGCAACGCCACACGATACAGCTTGTATCAATACAATCATTAAAATTTACATACATGTACTGATTTCATAGGACAAGATTTGCGAAGTTTTGCAATACATTTAGCAACTTTTGCGAACCATTCATAGTTTTGGAGTGTAGAGCAAAACAAACAGACAATGTTACACCATTGTAGATTGTATATGTAAGAATATAACGGTTGTTTTCCTTTGATGTTACGGTTCATTATTTTTACTCAATTGTTAGACACATTTTGACCGTAAGGGTGATGGTGTTTGGTGGAAATTATGCTATGGAAACGAAATTGTGTATCAAATAAAAAAATGTATGAAGAAATACGATTTAGCAAGCTGAGAAAAAACTTTCTATGTGGTGCATAAGATTCAGAGATAATTATTTTATTGAAAGACTGTAGAATACTATATAAATATAATTTGTTATACGTATATTAATTCAAAAATTTTGTTTCAAATAAAAAAATAGGCAATAAGTAAATAATTAACTAATAGAGTCTACAATGTGATAATTGATAAGTATTGAGTGAAATTGGAATTTTTTAAACTTTTAGAAATTATTAATTTAAATCTCTATAGTACGATATAGTATAGCTTTAAACTCGGTTGACTATCCTAAAACTTGCCTAATAAGCAAACAGTAAGATGGGTGCTCGATAAGTCCTGACGTACGCACGTACAAACAGACACCTACGTTTCCACAACACATATTTGGTATTCGTATAAAGGATACACGTACTTAATTATTATGGCTTTATGTTACTTAAATAAGCATTCAAGTAATACTTAAAATCCTTTTGGAAAACTTAATGTGGATGATAATATAAAATTTTGATATTTTTATAGATTTGTATTAAAGTAAGTAAGTAGACTAGGTAGTCGTTATATATTTTTTTGGCCAGTAAAAAATGTGATAAAAACATATTATTTGACATTTCGGTTTCATTGCTATTATTATTTTAACATTTATATTAAAACTTGCTTCCCGCCGCGGTTTCACCCGCGTTTTCAAAGAAAAACCCGCATAGTTCACGTTCACTTGGGATTTCCGGGATAAAACCTCTCTATATGTGTGCTAAATTTCATTGTAATGGGTTCAGTAGTATTTGCGTGAAAGAGTAACAAACACACACACACACACAGACACACACCGTCACAAACTTTCGCATTTATTATATTAGTAGGATTCATAGATAGAAATAAAACGTAGTTTAAAATATAAATGTTTATTTCTTTATAAAATATAGATGTATATGAAATAGAGACGCATACATGCGAAGCTGCAGGCGGAAAGTTCTTATAAAAGCTTGTTTCATTTTTGCAATTGTTAGAAAAAGCTCTTAAGCTACTATGGATGAAAAGAAAGACAATTCCAACAAGAAATCAGTCTTTTCTTTTGAATTAAATGAAGAATGAAGCCGAGGAGCATAGTAGAGTAAAATAAATGCAGTTTTGTTATTTTAGTGTTTTAGTTTTAACAATGATTAAAATATGTATTCTTCTGTTTTAAAAACATACTGGACTTTAATAAGCAAGCTTTAGCTTGCCTCTATAGAAAATAGCTAGACTATAAAAAAGAGCTACCAAGAAACTCTGTTTAAAAGGTCCATTGAATTTCCCAAATCGAAGAAATAACAGGTAGGTACATCATATTACTTGGTACAAAGCACGAACAACTTTATCTCTAAGGTACCTACAAATGAATGCGAGAATCCAATTGAAATATAATTTTCCTTGTTTTATCAAGGAAGCTTTTCTACGCGTGTGAAACCACCGGGCAGAGCTAGTCTTCATATTTTTTTGGCCTGAAGGTCAAAACAGCGGTCAGCCATGACTCAATATTTTACAACATTATATTCACAAGTCTTTAGCTGCTCTCTAAGGATCTACCTTTCCTAATACAGATTGAAAGGTCATATCAAAATCAAAATATTTGTTAATTAAAATAATATTCGATCACAACGAATCGAAGTCATGAACGATAATTTATCGTGACGACGACGTGGAGCTGTCGTGACTTCTTATCTTTGATTGCAATAGTATTTTAATTTTGTGAACTACTTTTACAGCTAGTACCTAATTTAAAAACTGTCTAGATTCTTAATTGTATTCGAGAGGGTAATAAAATATCTCAATCAAAACCTAACTTCACATGATTTCTACAAAAAAAAATAAGTCACTGTTCTATAAGCTGCGGGTAATTTTAGTAGGAATACATTATTGTGGAATATTTACTAACAAACAATGAAAATCTAGAAAAGCTATATCACAGCTGAAGAGTTTGTTTGTTTGTTGGAACGCGCTAATCTCGGGAACTACTGGTCCGATTTGAATAATTATTTCGGTGTTAGATAACCCAATTTATCGAGGAATTTTATTTTATATTACTTTATATGTTTGCCCATTTATATAATCTAGCTAAGACCAACAGAAGCGGAGCAGAGCTAGTTTAAAATAATAATTGGACCTATATCTCACATCATAGACCATACCTACATCTATCTTAATACCACATCTAATAAAAAAACAACATACGTAGGACACTTGAATTTCACTTCCTTAAAACAATAGACATCAGCACAGAAAAACATAATAACTGGATAATGGTCTATACTCTATGGTGTATGCCCATACTAAGATGGCGGAACAACCTGAGGTCAAATGATTACATTTGCGAGATATTCAGACTCGGCCCCGTTAAATTGTTGATGACAACGCTAAATATGTTATTTTATGAGCTGAGATTTTTACCTTTTATCAGGACATGCGCATTTGTATAAAGATTTTTGTTGTTATTTAGTTTAAATTTCCCTTGCTAAGTAAATGTGTATCATTAAAATGTAACGACGAGTCTTACGGTGCATTCACATCATACAAGCGAATTCTAACCACACTATGACAAATTATTTTAGTGTAAACAAGCATAGAGTATTCTTTCGTTGTTATAAGTGCGTTCGAAAAGATTCTATGCAATGTTCTAATACTGAACATCACTGAATACGAGTTTACGTTTGCACTAAAAGATCACAAAAGAATGCTCTAGCTCTATGTTCGTTTGATGTAAACAGTAAATGCACCGTTATAATATGAATTCTCCACAAATAAAGATTTACTTCAATCTAACCACACCTCTAAAGGAATTAATTCCTTTAAAGTTTGAATTGAGGGATAACCTAAACAGTGCACTAAATCTACCACTTTTTTACTACGTTTTATTGGCGAAAAATTCTATTTTACGCCAATAAAACGAAAAAATTAACTTTAGATCCAATCAAAAATCAAAATATCCTTGAAACATATTCTGAATTTGAAAAACTTCAATGAAACTAAACCAGGATATTATAGTAAGATTATCTAGAAATTTGGACACGTACAGTATCTCAAAGAGATCTGGACATATTGCATTTTACCTCAAAGTTCGAAGTAGGTGCTGCTGTAGGCGGTTATAGCTGCCTTATATGAAAATATCTTTTAATTTAAGAGGCCCGACCTTCATGATAAGGCACATTAAATGAATTAAAGAGTTTATTTTGTTGTTTGAATGTTTCCTTTTAATATAGACTTGAGGCGAATGCACCTCGAATATATTATTACAGCCTTTTGAAGTTTAAGCCAGACAGATTTAAGGGACAATAATACATTTTATGTTTTACTTTCTTTGATTAATACGATAATAAAAGAGTCTGATAAAGAGCCTGTAATTACCTATCGTGTAATTTTTACCCTTACTACTTCTTTTTGCTTCTTTCACGTAGCAATGGAGTGATTTTATAACATGATTTTTGTGTCTGGTTAAGAGCTAAGAGGAGGATTCAGGCTACTTCATCTCATTCCCATTGGAATTTCCTTGAGAAAGCAAGCAAAAATACATAATTAGGCTTGAGACTGATGTAGGTTATTTTTTCCGCCGTGAAACACATCATTCCCATGGGAATTTCCTATGACTATGCGGGTAAAGTCACGAAGTAGCTAGTTATCTATCTACACGAATATGATAAAACTGTAGAGTTTGTTTGTTTGATTGAACACGCTTATCTCAGGAACTACGGGTCAGATTTGAATAATTATTTCTGTGTTAGGTAGCCCATTTATCGAGGAGGCTGTATCATCGCGCTATGATCAATAGGAGAGGAGCAATGTAGGTAAAACCGCGGGACACAGCTAGTCTACAATAAAGACGAGATGCTACAAACTGCGAGCTTATCAAAAAGCCACAATAAAATGAGTCACCGGTCAACGTTCGGTCTCTGGTTTGATTCCCGGAAACAACTGTTACGTTATCTTGATCTCTTAACCGTTTCTATTTGAATACGCGTTAGTTTTTTCTAAGAAACTCTGTGACCCTGATACGGTATACGGAGGTCATTTATTTCGCGCGTAGTTTTGCGTGTATGTACCCTACCATGGGATCGTGTTATGACATTTTACGGGCTGGTGAACGTTTATTATTCGTTGTTTTGCGTATGTACGCTACTATGTTTGTAATATGTCATTATACATATACTGGTTTACTTCTTCGTTTATAGGACTAAAGATATACAGGGACTAAAGGTTAAGAGCTAAGAGGAGCTAAGACATATAGAGGGTAACTTGGATTAACACATAGGATAGGTTTTATCCCGGAAATCGGGTTATTCTTTGAAAACGCTAAGCGAAAGCTGATCCAGCATATGCGCATACGCTTGCTTGCTCACTTCATTTAAATGCGCAGACATATTTAATCTATTTCCACTTCATAAATAATTTGTTGATTTACGTAAGTAATTCTATATAATTTCGAGAACTGTTGTGAATGCTGCGTACACCTGTTATTGATAAATGCTTAATATTAATGAATTTATAATGTTTATTGTATGAATGTCAAATGTATTGTTGGTGTGCCAAATAAATATAAATAAATAAATAAATCACTTTCTCAAACGTCATAAGTATATGAAACTACCATAATTACAGTAATTGCATATTACAATTATACATTATAATTGTATAACATTTGACGCAGGAATGCGGCACGGAGGTCAGATAACGAGTGCAGGGAGGTCACTCCTTGACCCTTAGTTATCCTAATCGACGATTAAACTAACTGCGCGTTTGGTCCAGTTAAGCTTGCAAATTGCACCTGGTTAAGATGTGCTATATGAAACAGATGTTTAATCTTAAAAAGAAAAGGTTAAAAAATTTAAGAACGGTTAGACTAATTTTTTAAATTCAAATTAAGTATGTATTTGAAAAATGTCTAATTATAAATGTTATAATGACAATATTATGTGGATAATACATTATACCCATTTCTGGTTAATTATGATTAATTCATTATTTTGCTGAATCTTTTTCCCGAATAGAAATAGAGGGAAACAAAATAAGGGCAATTCTTGGGACATTACCTACACAGGATTATCTTATGTTTGATTTTACGCAAGTATTCATTCAGTAAGGATTTAAAACGTCGGGACGCGGGATAGTAATATAAATAAATTAATCGCCTCAAAGTCTTTAATTTGTAAACATTAACTAAACAGATCTCTTATCCACCGTGGTACAATTATAAACTTCTGTAGTTGAAAGGTCACCAGGATACAGTAAAAATACTTTGATTTACGTACAGGATAAATGCAAAAAATGTTTCTCCTTGCATTCCATGCAGTAACCTTCCGATGGGGTCAGAACGGCGCCAAGACACACAACCATCGTTGTTCGAACAGTGGCCAATTGTCTCCGTTTGTGAATGAATGTTTTAAAATAGATTATTCAATGATGAGTTGTGTAAATATGATGATAAATTGAATTCCGTCTTTGTTGACCTGGTGGAATGTGTAATATGTCTGTATTGGTTGGATAAGGAATGCTATTTTTAGATGCGTTGCGTGCTGTCTCCAGTTTTGGTTCCTGTAAAAAAGAAATAATTTATTTCGACAAATTTGTGTACGAACATTTTCTCAAGGTGTATCCATCTCCACTATACTTAAATTCTATTAATATCGGGTCAGTAATTTATCCGTCAAAGTGTAATATATACATAGATAATATGAAGTTAGTTCATCCTGAATCTTCTATAGTGCAAAAATGAAACGCTAAATTTGTAATTTGTATGTAATAAGCGCAAATTTCGAGAACAGCTGAACAGATTTTGTTAATTCATTTTTAAAAAATTCTTGATGTACAAGTATGGTTATTTTGGAGAAGTCAATAAAAATAATAATGCACGTAAAAGCTTTCGAAGATTTTATCAACATGCAACATCCCTCAATTTGAATAAGTACAAAGATGAATACATAGTGTTATATTGAGCTCGTAATCCCGTGTGGCCCATCAAACCGATTGGGGAGAGCCGTAAAACTTTATTTCCAACCAAACACGACCCATGCGGTCCGCTCCAAATTTAGTCAATAAACAAATAATGCATTGTGCTCTGAAATATATTTGAAAATGAAATGATTGTGTTATGAATAATATATGAAATGCATGAAGTTATAATATTTGAATGTTATTGGAAAGTGCTTTTTAGTAAACATTTACTCGTTGCAGGTAGAGTTTATAATTTATTTTTGACGTCTTATTTATATTACCTATTTGGATGACATATTGGATGGTCGTAGCCTTGGTCGTAGCATTGTACCTACCGTTGTTCAATTGTAAGTGGTCTTGTCTATCAAAAATTGTTGAAATTCTAAGTTATAAATGAAGCTTAGGAAGGTAACCTAGCTCTGGAGTCTGGTGCATAATATGCTGTAAGTTATAAATTAATAAAGAATAGAAAAAATTCGATCACGAGGCGGGACTCGAACCCGCATCCTTTCGCGCCATTCCGGGGCGGATGCCTCACCAACTCAGCCACTCGTGAATGCTGTAAGTTTTCATTTAATAAGTAATATTATTTATTTTAATTGATATTAATTAAATATTAACTTAATGGTATTTGAGCAACTCTGTTGTATGTTAATAACATTCAAATAAAAGTGAAGGTCGTTTGTTCTTTCATCTTTAATAATATAAAAGACCTGCTGACTGAATTTCAGATAAACCGGCAGATCTAACTTTAAATAAATCATTTTTTTCTTAGACTTTATATTCTGTAGTCGAACTTACTAACGACTACACAAACGAGAAAGCCATAATAAGAATATTATTCTTGTACTAAATGCGCAGCATATGGATACTTGCTTACTCTGTAACTAAGCTTCCCTTTGTACTAGTAAAATGTGATTAAAACTTAACTACCCTCATCTTGCTTATGAATATTAAGCTTTAGTTTTATGTATTAGGGTCTATTTTTGAGATGCAAGTGAACAATTGATGTTTAAGTTACAAACACGTGTGCAGTCTCCCCCAGTGTTTGTCACTAATTTTATTTGTAGTACAGGAGGTTGAAAGGGTTTCTAAAATTGTAATTTGATCGGAATGCATATGTATATGGGCTTAAAAAATCTATTTCTTGTCATTTTTATTTGTGCTTTTGCGGAGATATTACTTCTTTAATCGTTCGGGCGTAGGCGTCGATGGGTGGTGGTCTCTTACCAGTAGACGTCTCACGCATATTTTTTGCCTGCTCTGATATAAAAAAACTGTATTTAAACGAACTGTATATAATATAGCGATTCATTTTAACATATTATCGCTTATAAAACGTTATTCATATTAACCTAAATAAAATTATATACTGAAAGTTTATCAAATTCTTGTTAAAATAAATAAATGTTTCTTTTTTGTTTCAGGTATACTTCTACAACATAATGTTTTATAGATTAGGTAATCAGGAAATAGTTTTATTTGATAAGATACTTAGAATAACAACACAATTTCTTTCAGCTTAATCAATTTCGTATACTTCTCTTATCATTCATACATTTCTAAGTAACATAATGAACGTACTTAGTATTTTTTTAAAGTCTGTATTAAAACGTTTATTATATTTACTGTCATAATCATTATTTTAAGTAGATATTTTCATTCACATTAACTGTGTAAATACAAGGATATCATAAATTAAATTTATGACTGACAATCATGACTTATAATTCATATTACATAATACATATAGATATACATAAAGATGATAATATAGTTTAAAACCATAACTTTATATTGTCAAATGTTTCACACAATTCGGCAGCTAGCTCCCGGCCTACTTAGTTAGGCGCAGTTTAGTGACCGGAGCCGTCTGCGACTCTCGTTAACCGATCTAATGATAAAGCTTTTTGTTTTCACATGTGAACATTACTGTGCTTATTTTTAAGCTATTTTTACTAGTAGGTAAGTTTAGCTAGTTTTACTAGTCTCTTGGATAGTAAAATTTTCGTTAGTATGTTAAAAACAAAAGGTATTGAGGATATTTGATTTATAAACTGATGCTGAAAGGGTTTAGTTTAATTTGACGCAGATATCCTTCTTATATTATAAACGTGAAAACTTGCAAGAATATAATATGGATGTTGGTTGCTTACTTTTGACGCGAAAATTGCTGAACAGATTTTGATGATACTCGACAATTATAAAGCTAATCCATATTTTGTTCGTAATTATAAACATAAATATAAAACTTACGTTACACTAAACTATGTTTTTCATTAAATAGGTAGGTCATCTTACATTCGTTGATTCGCTGCTATGCACATGTTCTATTTATTTAGTTCATTGTGGTTGTTTATAATAATTTTATACTTTTCAAAAATGTGTTTCTTATATTAAATTGTGTTGTTTTCTTTCGGACCGTTTCTCCGATAATAATTATTTTGTTAGTTTGACTGTAACGCATACATTATATTATTAGGTTATTCTACTAATATTATAAATGCGACAGTTGGATGGATGTTCGATAGTCTTTCACGCAAATACTACTGAACCGATTACAATGAAAAATCGTATGTAGGTAGTCGAAGACCCAGAATAAGAAATATTGAAAACGCGGGCGAAGCCACGGGCAGAAATCTAGTAAATAATAAAGCAACGTTTAAACTATCGAGTAAAAAAAATATTTATAAGAATAAGATCAACGAAGCTCATCTAAACATAGTTCCCTTGTAAGTAATTGCTAAGTGGGCACAGTTCACCAATTACTGACGTAGTTATTTTTAATTGAAACTGAATGAGTATCGACATCCTCATACAGATCCCGTTTCGTTCAATCTGGATGACATCCGGCGTGAATTGTGTACAGGGTGTTCGAAATTTGGGTGCATTTTTAATATATCTACATATTTGAATCATAGAGAGATTAAAAGTTAAGATAGATAATTATGGATAATACATAATATAAATCCCTACATAAATAAAAAGGATTCTCAATTTCCTTTGGTCAAGGCATCACGCGGGAAACTGAACGCAACTGCACCGATTTTGATAATACTTTTTTTGGTCTATTCCTTATCTTGAGTAGAAGGATGTTATAAAAGAAAAAGTTACGCTTAAAAAATGAGATAACTTAACGAACAATTATTATTAAACTTCACGGGATCGGCAATTCGCGCGGAAACAGGACAAAGTCTTGTGTCATGTAGGTCATTGTAGTTGTGTGTAAAAGTCGACCTAAAAATATGATGAATTCTCCAGAAATATATAAAAACAAGCACCCCTTATACTTTAAATCACAAATAGGTTACAGGGACAATCTCACAGATAAGAGTCAACGACCACCAAATTTGAACAACACAGTCTTTGTGGGGTGATCCCCTCTGGTATAAAAAGATACATCAGCGATATTTGATAGCACTTTAAATATTTAGGACTAGGTTTTTGTAGACTCAGATCATGTATACTTTGAGCCTTGTAATATGAAGATTAACCCTTAGCTGGTATCGCTAAACTTGGCCAACATAACTGGTATCGGGGGTAAAAAAAGACCCCACGAGAAAATTAAAAATAATTGTTATAAAAACAGGTTTTTTTACTTTTTAATCCTCTTTTATTAATAAAGTAACTCTTAAAGTAAGCATTTAACGACAATATAGTGCTCTATAAAGTAATGAACCATACTAATTTTTCAAATCAAATTATATCTTATTTTTGGTTTAATTTTAGTGATGTTCACTTTGAGATCCATAAATTCTACAAAAACTAAAAATTAACATAAAAATATTCTAACTTTAGTTTTCTTATACAGTCTAAACAAAAAAAATGACAACTTATATGAACCAGTAACAAAATTCTTAGTAAAATTTCTAACATTTAGAACATATGATCGCTGTTCGCCAGAGGTATGACTAGCTGCTTCTTCTTCATCATCATCTCCTTCGCTGCTACTATCAGAACTTGAAGTTGAGGAGTCAGCTTCTAACATACTCTTCTTCCTAACAATCACTTATTTGTTCATCATCACTTACAGAAGCAGCTGGTCTGTTGAAGGTTTCCGGTTCATTTTCTTCTATTTCGTCATCTAATAATTCAGCTATTTGATCGTCAGTCAAAAAACTCTCCATAATGATCGTTTATAACTCAAAAAATAAAGAAAATAATTTTAGAATAAATTCAGACAAACTTACACAAATGGTATCGGGGGTGATTTTTGACCCCAGCAGTGTACGTACCTCGGCTCCTTGTAACAGAAAAGTAACACTTGTATGTCGTCCATCTCACGCCCGAGATGTTATGAGATTAGCTAGATGAACAAGAGTATAAGTTATAACACTAAAGAGTTATGACCAAAATTTCGTTGCACTGGGGTGATTTTTGACCCCCGATACCAGCTAAGGGTTAATAATCTGTTTGAAAGATTAAAGTGTTGATTAGACAAAAAATAACCTATATTTCTTACAACATTTTAAATTATCTGTAGGTACCTATACAAAGTCAAACAAATTCAAATGTTTAAATGGTGTAGCGCCCGGCAAACTTCTTGGCCAAAAAGTAGCGTGGTGCGGGAAGTTTGCGCATCAAGTTTTAGTACATTTTTATATGCGCAAGCTTCCCCCACCACGCTACTTTTTGGCCAAGAAGTTTGCCGGGCGCTATAGGGTTCGAATCCCACCTCGTGAAAATTTATAATGGAACATAATCTCATACCTAGATGGACAGACATTATTACTTTTACATTATTGAAAATGAAAAATCAAATCTTTATTTTAACAAAACAGTGAAACAATTTAGGTTATTATTTCGCATAGGTACCTATTAACTATATTTTTATGTTCTTTTAGTAGATAACTAAATAAACTTGCAAAATTATTAAATTATAAGTAATAAACAATAATCACAGTATTACAATTATTAGGAAATATTGTAATACTGTGCAATAATATTATGGTAGCAATATTACACAGTAATGTTTATATATCTGTGCAATATTAACATAACTCAGCCCCCGGAATCACAGACACAATAGAAAATTTATTGTGTCGTGGTCCGATCGGGCCGCTCGGGGCTCAATGGGTTAAAAGTTAAAAGAAAATTCCCAAGGACAAAGGTCAATATCAATCAACATCAAACTAAGTTGAATACAGTTTTTATTACAAGTTTTTTATGTTATTTTTTATCACCTTTTTTAACCTGACATCATTGTATTGGTCACACTAATTTAACAATATGACCTAATCAAATGTATAAGTTATGGTGTTAAATTGATTTTTCTGTGAAGATGATGTAATTGCATGGGATATTTGAAGGTCACACGTGACTATGAAAACAATTCGTTAAACTTATCAAAATACAGTGAAACCTGGTTAAGTGAGACATTAAGGGACCTGCAATTTCGTTTCACTTATAGAGGTATTCCACTTACCCAGTGTCTCAGATATACAGGTATAAATAAATATCTGTCTCATTTACAGAGGTGGTTCCATTAGGTTCCATTAATAGAGGTGAGAATACACTATAGGTACAGGTTATTTCAGTTATACAGGTGTGGTCATTTAAAAAACACCTGTATGATAGTAAAGCGAAATTAAAACTGAAGGTAATTGATGCTCAAAATTTGTACTTACGTACTTGAAATTACGTGTGATATTTGTGGGTAGAATAAGAATGAGTAAACAAACAATGTTATCTCAGTTACAGAGGTTTATGCATATAAAATTTACTTGCTGTCTCAGTTATAGAGGTAACTATGATGATAAATCGAAATAACAAATCCCAGATATAGAGGTTTACCTCGTCCCACTAACAAAGGTAATTCAGTGCCAAAGTGTTGGGACCTCACAATGAGTTCCAGTTATGGAGGTTTCTCACTTATCCTCAATTCTCGCAAAAATGTATGGGATTGACATACGCCGCGCTCACGTGGTCTATCTAATGTCAATCCCATACATTTTTGCGATTTCTAACTTCGTTATCGTTTTGTAATTGTTACTTTGTCTATGGCCCCAGGTCCCACTTAACCAAGTTTCACTGTACTAGCTGTTGCCCGTAGCTTCGCCTGCGTGGAAAAGAAAAATTTTCATGGTAATAATTTTCATCCCCTATTTTATCCCCTTGGCGGTAGAATTGATCAAAATCCTTTCTTAGGGGACGCCTACGTTATAACATCTTCCTGCATGCCAAATTTCAGCCCGATACGTCCAGTGGTTTGGGCTGTGCGTTGATAGATCACTATATCAGTCACCTTTGAGTTTTATTTATATAGATGAGTTTTATGTGGTTTTATTTATATAGATATAGCTATGAATGAAGAATGAATGAATGAATGAATGAAAAATACTTTATTGTACACCTTATAGAATACATTTTACATTAGTATTACATTAGTATTTAGCTATATACTTAAACATGGCAGAATAAATAAACCTGAATCGATTTTGATTGTGCGTATAAAAGATCAAGATTAAAAAAGTCGAGTATCTATATAAAAAAACAATATTTACAAAAAAATATCGCGGGCGAAGCCGCGGGCGGCAAACTAGTATGTTATAACACTTCTTTTTGTCGAAACAATTGGGTTCACTTATTTAAAATATTAATTTAAATCTTTTATATGTCTAGAACGTACCTATGCCTTTAATAGAATAAGCACTATTTTGCATAGATTAACAATATATGCGGTGTAAATTAACCAGTCATGACACGGCCATTATATAAATGTCACCGGTCACTTGGAAAATAGCAACTAGAATACCTACAGATTCTAGCTTAAATAATATAGTACTTATGTACTTTTATTTATTTACTCATGTATAGATCAATTAGCTTTACAAGATTAACCAAAAGCGGGACTAACACTATAAATTTTTATGCAAATACTAATACATACTAACAACTTAAACTATATAAAACTCACAATCAACGAAATATATATACAATTAATACAATAATTCATCATCATCATTCTTGTTTTCATTTTTTTAAATTGTTTGTTTTCTGTGTTTACATCGTTAATTTATATTGTATTGTTTTCATTGTAACTTGTGGAGTCAAATAAATGTTTCTTTCTTTCTTCTTTCATCATCAGCCCATATACACTCCCACTGTTGGGAAACGGGTCCTCCTATGACAGTTCAGGCCATTGTCCACCACGCTGGCCAAGTGCGGCTTGGCAGATGTCACATGTCGACGAACTTTTTGATTCTTCGACATATCGGCAAAATATCGAGCGTTTGACAGTATAATGTGTTATAAAATGTAGATAAATTGAAAAATCAGTTTGTTGCCTGCACGCTCGCCGATTCTCGAACACTCGATTTAAAGTCCGAGGTCCTCACCACTGATCCACCACTGCATACTATCTGCAATGAAAAAAAAAAAAAAAACTAAACTACATGTGCAATTAGTAACCAATAATATAAAGAAGAACCCTTTGCTAACGATTGACTTATAGTACATACTAGTGGTCCGCCCCGGCTTCGCCCGTGGTACATATTTCGCAATAAAAGGTAGCCTATAATGTCCTTTCTCGGGTATCAAAATATCTCCATACCATAGACAGACAGAGTTACTTTCGCATTTATAATATTAGGGTAGACTGGGTACGGTTGAAACAATTTCACTTAAAACGACCATAACTTTGCTTTTTATAACCCGAGCGATGTGAAATATATGTTAAATAAAAGAGCATGTATCTGTCTACTAATAGGCACTGTGGTTTTAGTTCCAGGTGTATTATTTTAAATAGTAGATCAAATTAAAAAAATAAATCCGATTTGTTTCAACCGTCCCCATACCAGGGACGGTTGAAACAGCGATTGGGGTCA
This sequence comes from Colias croceus, assembly GCF_905220415.1. Taxonomy (NCBI): domain Eukaryota; kingdom Metazoa; phylum Arthropoda; class Insecta; order Lepidoptera; family Pieridae; genus Colias; species Colias croceus. Next base: position 9,227,325 of record NC_059555.1, read on the forward strand.
GTTGAAAAACATGCGAATAATACAAAATATAGTATTAAAATATGTTTTATTGATCGTTTATTTTAAATCTAACAATAATTAAGAAACTCATTTACAATAAGGTCTGCTCTCTAAATATGGTGAAGTACAAACAAGACAGAAGTACCTACTCCTCATCTTCTGATGATATCTTCTCTTGTACATTTTCTTTTTGCTTTTATGGTGTTTCTTTTACATTTTCCTCCATCAAACTTCGTCCTTTTTCCTCTATCCAATTGCTTCTTCACTTGCTCAGCTCTTGTTCGTTTCATATTAATTCTGGCTCTTTTTTATCTCTTCTTTATCTGGTGTGTCACTGTAAATAGTAGACTTCCTGATTTTTCGCCCTCTATTATTATACCTTCTATTGTTATATCCTCTATTGTATCCCATTTTTTTGTTTTCTTGCTCGCCAGAGTCATCTCGCATTCGAATTTACCTTAGAAACGAATAATCGCGCTTCTCTGCCGCTTTTCGCAATGATTCTCCGGTTTTCACCTCCTCATATGCGTCTTTGTACTTCGTCAAGTCTATTTGTCTTCCCAAAATCTCTCTTACACGTACTATCGGCTTAAAAAAAATCAAAAACAATTACAACAATGTTTCAACCGTACCCAAAAAAAATGTTTCAACCGTCCCCAACTCCTACTTTAGGTAAAATACAGTTATAGTAATTGTAACAACAATGATACACAAAAACTAGTCACAATTTCATATTCCACAAGATTCACTTCAAACAAAAACGCACACTTAATACTGTCACTTAAATAGAAACGCTAATAATTGGAAAAATCTCCAAGCCAAAATACTTACTTTTGGTCATAAAAACACAATAGGGTCTTATAAAATCAGCTGAAGCGCGCGGAGATCGACGCATCATTGTTGTTCGTGTTTAGAACAGTTGTGCGCTTCATTTTCCCCTTGGACCCCTAACCCCCCCACCAACGGTTTACGAGATATTCGTGTTGTTTCAACCGTCCTTTGTTTCAATCGTACCCAGTCTACCCTACTTAGTATGAATTATATTGTGTACTTATACTATAGGCACAGATAATATACAAGTATACATAGTATACTTGTACATAATACTTTTCGAGAAATATAGGTTACCGTTTCGCTTCGCTCACCTGCACTTCACGCTATCGCATGTTACCTGCAAGAGGAATATATATAGAATAAACACACGTTCGATAATATTTTGTAGAAGAATGATATTAAAAGTAAAAATAGGTACCTAATCAAAATTTTTAGTATTTAATAAATGTAATTTTTTATTATATCTGTAAAACATATTATTACAATACTAACGAGAAAATCTTCTTCGTATGGAACTACAAAGACTTATGTAAAACAAAAGCACACTCCCAGAATCTCTACAGTTTCAAACCATATTTACAATAAGTAAAAGTAAATACGTAATTTATTTGAAAAATCTATAAAAAATGTCCTAGACCCGAATGCAGTGGCGTGGGTTGCCCTAATTTAAATTTCATTGCCAGCGGAAATTAAAGTTTTGATAATATTTATGATTCATCGATAATACAACAATTGGAGAGAAATGTCTTTGTATAGCTATACCCTGTTTTACTGCATTACTCTGTTCCTGTTGGTCTAAGCGTGATGATATACACCCCATAGCCTTCCGGGATAAATGGGCTATCTAACAGTGAAACAATTTTTTTAATCTGAACAGTGGTAACTGAGATTAGCGCGTTCAAGTAAACTCTTCAATTTGTATATTTTAAAGCTTTCTGTCTCTTTTTGAGTTATTTTTTTACTGGGCAATAGGGAAGCGCTTGACCATGGTCTCGCGGCGAGACTTTCGCCTGCTGGGATGTGGCCTAAGATGGAGTGCGTTTCCCCAGAAGGTACCCGTACTTAACTGATTAAAATAACTATTTTTAACACAAGAAAATATCTACCTCCATAAGGTAATCCACCACGATGACCAAATGCGGGTAGTCACATGGTATCAAACTTTAAATTTTGGGACATATAGGACTAGAGTATGCGTAAGTGCGAAAGAACAACAGTAAAATTATTACAAGTCCTTTTAACGTAGATGTTTAAACAAGTAGCGGTAAAAAGTTGAACATCGTTTTAAACAATTAATACCTATAGGTACAGTATTAATGTCCTCGATTATTTTAATAGGCAAAAAAACATATTTACAGACCCGAATATTAGGCAAATATACGCATGTTTAAATGATATTTGCTCAATCGTTTAGAAACATACAAAACAACAAACTCAAAACTGTTTTTTATTCTCATTCTATCAATAGAGTATATTTTATAAAAAAAACACACGAATTTTATTCATAATTTGTTGTTAAAGAATAAAGGACAAAATAGCTAGGTACTTGCAGCTTGCTAAGCATTGCATAAAAATGTATTCACGATACTATAATATGTGACCATTAATTAGGTATGTATTTTTTATTAAATTTAGTTTAAAACTTGATAAATTTTGAATATGCTATAAATATCGCTCATTCAGAGCTCATTTTATCCTGGGCGTGTGATGGCTAAAGGTTTTTTAAAGTTCGCAAAGTTCCAGTAGAATGAAATAGGCGTCTTTGATTATAGGCGTTATATTACAAGAGTTAAGAGAGGGTATTTTCCGGGAAAAGATAAAAATGTTTATTAGGCTTCATTCATCCGTTACGAAAAAACTTTATTTACTCCTTGTGAAAGAATTTTCCAGTTTTTAATCACTACATAGTATAAAACAAAGTCGCTTTCTCTGTCCCTATGTCCCTTTGTACTTATGCTTAAATCTTTAAAACTACGCGCTGGATTTTGATGCGGTTTTTTTTAATAGATAGAGTGATTCAAGAGGAAGGTTTTAATATATCATTTATTAGGTTTTAGACAAAGCGGGCGAAGCCGCGGGCGTTAAGCTATTAACTCATACATCGGAATTCCAAAATCAACGTAAGGCGTAATTCCTTGCGAATTTATGAATTCAGACAAATGTTAAATTTATAACTAACAAATAGTTAACTATACAAGTACATATTATAAAATGTGACATATGTTACTCCCTATGGCTTGTACGTTTTGAGTTCGCCTTGACGCAAGGCCGGCCGGAAGGAATTACTAGTATAGCTTACATCCTATCCGTACTTGCTGTGAAATTGTTAATGACGATCTAATTTTGATTTGAGAGTTACGACTTAAGTTCAGGACATTTTAAACTACAAATCGGTTCAAAATCTGTTACTTTGTAGAAGAAAAAGTTTTGAGGAAAATTCATATCTATTAAAATACCTATAAGTATGTAGTGTGTGAATTTTTTAATTTAATAACGAACTCGGAACTATACTCATCATCATCATCATCATCACTGTCAGCCTAAATTCGTCCATTGCTGGACATAGGACTCAGGAATGGCACGCCACTGAGCCCGGTCGTTTGCTCGTTGTCGCCAGTTTTGACCAACAACCCTGCGGATGTTATATGACTATACTCATATAATATTTATTTATTTATTTATTTATACTTTATTGTACATATATACCAGACAGAGAAAAGATACAATAATTCAAAACAAAAGAAACTAACACAAAGGCACAAAAAAACACATAATTATATGTAAACTAAAAATAAATAAAACATTATTTATCACAAAGATTTTAGATATTAATTCCTGTATAAATCATAAACTTATAATTTTCTTTATGTAAGTTGGCATTAGATAATTTAACGTAATTGAATTATAATAATTTATTCCATTGATATAACTCACTGGAGAAATATGCATTGCGTTTCACATTTAAATGTGCTTCATGTTGTATTACATGTTACTAGCTATGCCCTGCGGTTTTACACGCATTGCTCCGCTCTAATTGGTCTAAGCGTGATGATAGCCTTCTTCGATAAATTCGAATTCGAATGTATAACAGTGAAATAAGTTTTCTAATCGGACCCGTCGTTCCTAAGATTAGCGCGTTCAAGCAAACAACCAAAAACTCTTCAGCTTAGTCCTAGACCCAGATAAACAGACGGACAGACAATTTAGTGATTACTGTTCCATGTAGTAATTATTTAGTTAATTGTTTCATCGATTTATTAATTTTTAAATCAATATGTTTCCTACGATAAATAATTATCAACATTATACCTAACTATAGCTTTCCCCCTGCGGCTTCGCCCGCGTTTACAAAGAAAAACCCGCATAGTTCCCGTTCCCGTGGGATTTCCGGGATAAATCCTAGCCTATGTTGCTCAGTGAAGATGCAGCTTTCTAATGGTGAAAGAATTTTTGAAATTGGTCCAGTAGTTTATGCGTGAAAACCATACATACATACATAATTACAAATCGTTCCTCTATAATAATATTATTAGTATAGATGTAGGATCTGAGCATTTGTTTATTGCTATAATGTCATAAAAATAATTAGAATACGTAAACATTTCCTGTATAATAAATTTAAATATTTAAGATTGCATGTGGTTGGCACGTGGATAATAATTATTGTATTTTTCTTTGATATTAATTTAAAACTAAGGTCTCATGTTATGTTAAAAAATGCTTTTATTATCCATCGTAAAATTACAATGAAAAGAGACTGCAAGCCGAATTTTTGTTATTTTAAAATAATTAATTTTCAATAGAGCTTTGCTCAAACGTATGTAAAACATTTCAGTTTGAGTTTGAAAGCTTATCACCCAAAATGGCTTAACAGATTTAAATGAAATATGATACACGGATAGTTTATTACCTGGATTATTGTCACGACGCTTTAATCCCAGTAAGTACATAGCTCAAGCTGGGAGAGCTTTTATGTATTTAATAATAATTTATATAATTATGCTATTTTTAGTTTTTATTTTTATTTTTAATCAAAAACGTATTTTCCTCCTTTAAATATATTAAAGAATGCAACAAAATGACTAACTTAATAAACTAAAATGAACCTACAACTATCAAGGTTGATACAGTACAATGTACGAGCAGAGAGCGCAATAAATCTGCGAAATCACATTAAAATATAATAACTTGTATTAATATGGCATCATCAATGCAATCGACAAGGTCGAGGTTACCGTTTTCCGAAAATTCCCTTTATAGAGCGAAATAATTTTTAAATATCAGGCAAGTGTAGTCATTCCGGCAATCGGGCATCGACCTTACATAAAGTATTTCCCTATATAGTTTGGCGCCACGACTGCGTCGCGTAAGATATGCAGCGGGGTGCCACCGGGGACTGGACTTGCGCCAAAACTGTATTTCAGCTATGCGTTTGAATGTTTCGCTATTTCTGATGGTAATTAAATTAAGTGAGTGTTCATATTAAAACGAATGTGTGTGGCTCGAACGTTTTTGATTTTAGGCGCGTTCTACCGAATTACATGCAAACGATTTAAACTATGCTCTTTGCTTTATGAAATGTTAATAGTATAAAATGGAAAATGACAATTTTGTTTCAATCCTCATTTTCGGGTCTTTCATTCTGAATTAATAATTTGAGAATTCTTTTAAATTATTTTTCTAAGTACGGTTACTTACATTTCCTTGTTCCTTAATTATGCTGAATGTTTGAATGCTGATGCGGATTATTATCTATGTAAAGCTAATGCTATAACTTGTGAGATAGAGAGATAAAATTTACGTAATATGTCATGTTTCGGTTCTAAACAACTATTAATGTGACCATATTATTCAGATATAAATTAAAATTAATATACATATATACATAATATGTAGGTACTCCAATTTTAGGTTAGGTTAGAATTAAATAAACATATTATTTTTTTACTAAATAAGAATGGCGAAAACGGTCTAAAGTCGTAGAACGATAAAAAAATTCACAAGTTTCCTTGTTTAATATTTAAATACAAAATAATTGAAGATAGTTGCAGATTTTTGCAACGTTATTTAGTTGCAGAGGTCTGTATAGGCATAGCATTATTTATAAACACAAATAAAAAAAACAACATCAGGAATGTACAACATGAGGACAGGTGCAAAATATACATTTTAGCTGTTCGGAATTTGATAAAGGTTGACATTATACGCCAGTTAATTGATCTTTTTTATCTGCATTTAAATTTTAAGACCAATTTACAGACTAAAAATTTAACCGTTAATTAATTGAACATGACTTCTTTCAGAAATATTTTTAAGGTAAGTTTAACCTAAGTAATTTCTACAAAAAAAGCTTCGTAGTCCGTAGGCATAGGTATAGTTATTTACAAGTATTTATATAATATGTTAATTGTGTCTGTTCTTTTATTCTTAAGCCACTAATTTTAGAACCTACGAACGTTAAACTTGTGAAACGATGGCAATTTTTAACAAGACAAGAGCGAAATACTTAGATGCAAGCAAAACTGGACGAAAAGCTAGTAAACTAATATTAGAGTGGATATAATTAATCTACCTGAGTTCGTCACCTAACCAACTTCCGCAGTCTTCATAATTAGTCACAACCCGACTTGTCAACACTTCTGTAATACGATGCTGCTTTCGTAAGATGCAACAAATTAGACCGAAAATAACTATAATGGCTTGTAAATTGTATTTGAGCTGAGGATTTCTTAATTCAGTGATATTACATTTTTGTTTTTGTAAAGGAAGATATTTTTTGGACGTTGGCATATTTTTAAATACCTAGATGTTTTGGTAAATTCATTTTTTGTTCAGAGTAGTTTCAAACGTGGACAAAAAGTTTATATTTTAATTATTCTATAGCCTGTTTATTATTATCCGCGGACACGCATAAAAATACACAACCTAATACAGTGGAAAATAGAACCTCAATTTTGAAGCTGTTAAAAATTGTGAGCCTGTTAAAAATTTTTTATTACAGAGCTGCTTAACTCAACAAACATAGTTGCGTTCTGGTAAATTTCATTAACTACCGATTACCTTAATCTCTCTATCAAGTCCTAGATATTCGGAAATTTAATACATTCAACGACCACTTGCGGTCAGCTGGCGCCAAGCATAATTCAAACGCGCCTGGGTCAGCCATCTTTTAAAGGACAATGCTATTTCGAAGAACCCTAAAATATGTCAATGGAGATCTAGATTCTCAATAAGTTATAAACTAAAAAAATAAGTACTTACAACTAGTTTTAATCCTAACAAAAATAAAAAAATCTGATTGAAATCGGTCGAACCGTATAGGAATTGGGAGTACATATTTGAAAAAATAACATTAGAAGATATTCTAATATCTAATATTTTGTAATTTCTAAATTTCATAAATTACAATTTTTTTGTACAATTTATTCCACTGCTTTACAGCGAGTTTTAAAGTCGGTGTTCAAATTCAAATAGGCGTAATGATTAACTCGTTAACTTACGTAAAAGTTTTAGAAAATTGATAAGAATCTCAATTCGTTACTGTATTCTGGGGAAAGGCAAAATCATTTAAACGTAATAAATAATAACAGCCAATTAATTTCATAATCAACCATTACGTATAACAGAAAGCTTGTGAAATAATAAAACAGTGATAATACAAAAACATATATATTTTCCCACATTCACTGGTTTTCTAATTGAACAATGGCGACTTTTAATTGTTCAGTGAGAGCACTGTGACAGCTTTATTAAAGGTTTTGTTAGCCGACATTAAAAAGATGTTCTGATGTTGTGAAAAAGGTTTATTAAAACAGCTTTTGTACTATGTTATCCGTTATTCCATCTAATAATTCCTAATTAGCACTTGAAATGAAATGTATCAAATGAGAACTAAGAACTACCCGAAACTTTTGAAAAGGAACTTAATTCCAAAAGTGATTTCAGTCAGGCAATAGTTTGTATTGTGTGAAGAAATAATAGGTATATTTTTTTACCACACTCTCATTAGCTTCACCTAAAAATTGGTAAGTTTTTATGTAACTGACTTCTTTATAGTCGATTTTCATCCAGTTCAAACGTAAACTTATTTGATATTTGTGACAATACATAATTTATTGACCTTACCCAATGAAGCTCGTGTTTTAGTTTTTTTAAACTACCTGCCTATATTTTTATATCATTAAATCAACAAAAATAAACACAACTCATTAAGCTATTTCAGTAACGTTGGTTAAAAATACTCACTTCAAGACTTACTCAGAAAAATGTGTTCTCTCAAAGCCTTATAAAGGTCCAAAAAACCTCCCGATCGTCTGCGGCACTCGGCACCCGCTGCCACATTGTTTTGCAGATGTTCAGGTAGCTGCCCAAAACGAGAAAGGCAGAAGGCCAAGTCTAAACCATATTTGATCAAAAAACACCACTGAGATAAATCTCGAAATTGCATTCTTCAAGGCCACCTGCTTGTTGACTGCGCGCACGCATCCCGACGCACGCGCCAGCTCATTCAAGCCAGTCTGCACAGCCAGTCTGCCACCAGCGCTCATAGCAAGCGTATGTGTCGTCGCAAATAAATAGCTCGAGTCGATAAAAAACCGCGATAATTCAAGTGCTGTGTACCTAACTTAAAAACGGATTTTATTTGTGCCGTGGACCGGCGAGTTTCTTTAAATTCAAAGGTAATTATTATTTATGTTAAATTTCAACATTTATTTGTTTTAATATGATTCAATATCGAAAAGAGTCATTGTATTGAAGTATTGTGTCGCATAAGGATCGTTATCGCGTCCTGTACTTGTTCGGATAGTAATAAATTTTATCATTTACGTCACAGCTTAAAATTATTGATTAAATTTTAATGTTTGATAATTTAGGACACTCGTTATCTATATGGGTACTATGATATTTGCTTAATCATACATAAATAACAATCATCGTTATTCTTAGATAATAACGTACCTACCTATGATCTAAGAAAATTTATGTGATATTTTTTATTGCTTTTAATCGACATAATAATAATTGTAAAAGCTAAATGTTTTATAGCTGCTTACTTGAGCAATAATTGTCTATTAGACTAGTAGCATCTTTAGTGATAATAAGTTCAATTTAACTGTTCTTATCATTCATTCAAATTTTTGAAATTAAGATTTAAGATCATCAAAGACTCATTTTATCATGAAAATATTGGGTAAAAACTTGGCTAAATATAATTTTCAGTTTTTTTAGAGCGTTTTTATGCGGCGTAGGTACCTACCTAGGTACATTAAATTAGAATTAAAATCGCGATAACAAAATAAATTCGTATAGGTAGGTAGGTATTTTGTTGCAGTATTTTACAAAGTTTTCGGTACCTATTATTACTTAATCAAAGTTCATGTAGTATAAATATAGAAGTTTTATTACTCAGTATGCTAATATGGCAGATGATAATTGACCATAAATTTTAGGCAGCATATTAGATTCAGACATTTTTATAAGTTTATGTTTCGGTTCGAGTAAATAATAAACATTTTGATTTAGTAAATGCTAAACAGTATCTAGTAATGTTTATAATATTATAAAAAGTATAGGAAACACTGGCTACTGGTTTTCCTATCTATATTATAACAGCTACTAATTTTATAAAACTGAAGAGTTTGTTGTTTGAACGCGCTAATCTCAGGAACTACGGATCCGATTTGAAAAATTATTTCGGTGTTATAGATAGCCCAATTATCGAGGAAGGCTATATACCTATCAGGAAAGATTTATATCATCACCAACAGGGGCGGAGGAATGCGGGTGAAACCGCGGGGCACAGCTAGTTGATAATATACCTACCTACCCTTTAATTTGTCTAATATTTTATTATGAAGAATAGGAATGATGTTTATATCCAAATTCAAAACGCTTTTATAATAATTTAATTACCTACCTACCTAGTTAGGGAGGTACTGTGTTTCGCCTAAATTATTGCTTTATAAATATACCTACCTACATCATTATGTATTAATTATTACACAAAATAGGAAATACCTTAATAGATAGGTACCTATCTTTTTCCTACAAATTCGACTAAAATAATCATCCTACTTACATCAAAAACGAAAAACCATATTGAAATGAAGGAAATTATTAAAAGCTAATGCGCTGTCAAACTCACCATCTTCCAACTGCTGGAACATTCTTTAATATTTTCACTTAAAATATAAATATAAATAAACGTTTCTGTGAAGCTGAACCGTCGGGGACCGCCATGTTGGTCCATGATTAAAATTAGACCGGATAAAATTGTCTTTGAAAGGAATTCGAATTTCAAATATATTTTTTAAACAGCCAGTAGGTAATAAAAATATAACCGCAAAGAGGTTATGATAATTATTTAAAAAGTCAATTGACAAAAGAGGTTTTGTTAAATGAGTTTTTATATCATAAAATAGTTTTTGTTGTTACTAAGACATGAAAAAGACGTGAAATGTATTTACTTTCGAACTATTTATGACATTTAATTTGTTTTAATCGCAGGGTTATAAATGTAATCTTTTGTTTGATATTTTCCTATCAATTTATCATCGTAAACTATACAATTGATATACAATCGTTGTGCGGAATAAATCGAATAATTGTTTGTGTGTAAATATAATTTCCTAGTGTGTTATATTAAACCTTCAACTGTTTACTTTCTACGACTCCATCCTGTTATTTATCGAAATAATCAACGATCTATATTTAACTGGTTAGTTTAATCCCGCGGTTCCACGTGTGGTACACCCTTATAACAAAAATATAATTTAGTGTATTCCACAAAATATTTTTATGACAGAGTAACAAACATCTATCCATATTTTCTTATAATATTTGTTTATAGTAAAGGAATAGGATATTTATGTTTATTTTGCGTTTTAATCTTTTTTTGAAAGTCCAACACATGATTGTGTCAAGTAGTTATCTACCTACTATCAAATTCAAATAAAGTTCTTATCAGTTATCATGTTATCGAATATCAATTGAAAACAACGTTGTATATCAATTCCTATTATTTGTTTTGTATTCTTATGCAAAATATCTACTGAATATAAAATAACTCGTAATAATATGTGAATTATAGTACATGTATTTTTAATTTTAATAATTAAAAATGAATTGAAATTAATTATTAAGTCTATCAACTTTTTAAATTACAAGTATTTATATTATCTTATCCAAAATAAAATGTTATGAGTTTGAGTAGCTATACCCTTATACTAGCTGTGCGGTGTGCCGCGCGGTTTCACCCGCATTGCTCCGCTCCTGTTGGTCTAAGCGTGATGATATTATAGCCTATATAGCCTTCCTCGATAAATGGGCTATCTAACACCGAAATAATTTTTCAAATCTGATCAGTAGTTCCTGAGATTAGCGCGCTCAAACAAACTCTTCAGCTTTATAATATTAGTATTGATTGAAATTCTTATACAGACAAGTATTATGTACTGACTGACGATTGACTAAATCACATCTTAATGGCGGAAATTGATAAATATTTAATTACAGTATAAATTAATGATAATATTTCCTTATTTACGTGTGACAAGAGCCAGCTGTATGTAATTACTTTTAAATGCATATGACCTTATGCATTGTAAGAACTAGACATACATACATCCATTTTATTGGACATTTTTACATAATTATGGGCCGATTTTTCAATCCTTGGTTAAAATTTATCCGTCCAATAAAGTATTCCACGAACATTTTAAAATGTCACCTGTAAACTGTAATAATATACGGACAATTAGAATACATTTTGAAATGGTAGTTTAATACGTTATTCGATGAATAAGTTTTAACCAAGGATTGAAAAATCAGCCCTAAGTCATTGCATCGGTTTTTGTGTAACGATACATTTAAAATCATTGATTTTAAACGTTATTTGAATTAAAATAAAACTAAATTGTAAATTAAAATATTATTTTTTTAGTTCATTAGGTATGTTCCTTTTTAAACGATCTTTGGAAATAGTGTATCCTTTTGTTTAAAATAATCTTGTAAATAAGAATGAATTTATTAATTTTTTTTCTATGTCCATGTTGAATTCAATTTATTGTTTAATTTGAAATAATTCTGTATTTGAGCAGTTTCTTGAAGCTCCACCAGGCACGTAAAATAATGTAATAAAATTGCATCCAAATCGAATCAGCCGTTTCTGAGACACCCATTTCAAATAAAACTTTAAAGCAGGTAGGTATTCCTTTTCACACAATATATCGGTCGTGATGTTGCCGCTTGTTAAAATAGAAATATGCCAATGAAATGAGTGACAGGAAGAAATGGCGAAACCAAAATATAATGTTAGGGTTGCCAGTTCATTTTTATTTATTTTAAAATAATTTTCTTCAATTTTAAAGTGCATAATTGTGCATAATAAATTACGCGTTTAAAATGTCATACAGTTCAGAATCTGAATAACTAATCGAATCTATTTAAATAATTCTGATAAAAATTAAAAGCATTGAGAAAAGTACTATTCTTAGTTTCATAATAATTTCATTCGTGTAAATCTGTAAATAAGTTTAGTCTTTTTTAAAGCATTTCGATTTACAATTCATACATAAGTCATAAATGGATTGAATATTCGTTGTTCAATAATCAATGTATTATCTCTTGGGTATTATTGTTACATATTTTCATATCCAATAACTATATTGAGATAACCTAATATCACAGTCTATGAAATTTTCTTTATACTGTGCTAATATTATGCACATAATCTAAAGAAAATATTGAATGCAGTAGCGCAGCGTTGGCAGCCCTGTGCGTGCGACAGCGGTCTCTATAGTGATTGAACTGGCCTACTCACCGGTACGGTTCGCAAAACATTTTTGTATTTTCGAAACTAAGTTTCGAAAAATAACATCAAGTGTCAAAATTTTAACCTATTTGATCTACGAATTGTTCAATGAACAGTTCAAATAAATCTTTAGTGTGGAATAATATTATGAATTATGAAATAATGAAAATACATTTATTTTAATGACATGCCACACAGAAGACAAACGAAAAAGAAAATAGAAAAGATTCAGTTCGGATTTTATAAACTCACACGGCATGGTATCTGTGCAGCATTATGAAGTCAAAAAGATAATAATATAGCATTTGTTTAATGAACTAAAGTAGCTTCCCTATACGGTGCAAAACTCCTTCCGATTTATTGCCATAATATAATTGTTATTTTTTTATTGAAGCTAACATACCACAGCTATAAAATGACACGTTCTCACCATTGCTCAATTCATCTAATAGTTACTAACTGCACAAATAAAAAATAAATAAAAATAAAACTTTATTCGCCAACCGTACGCTTTGACGGAAGTCAACGTTACGCAAGCGACGGATTCCGCGGCTTTGTTTCTGCAACTGTTGTTGCTTCCTCTGCACCTAAAGAGTTCAACTGTTGCGGACACACAGAGCTAATTATAATGCCTCGGCTATACAGAACCAAAGCCTTTAGAAATATAAAATTTAATATGGAAAATTGAAATTATTTTATAAGAGCAACTACCTACGGAGTTTCTTGCCCGCTCTTCACCGCTTTCCGAATCGGCGGTAATTAGTAATATGTTAGGACAATTCAAAAGTCTGAAAAAAAAACTCAATAATATTAGACTACTATACTAATATTAATTATTAAGTTTGTGAGTATGGACGGATGTTTGTTACTCTTTCATGTGAAAACTACTGAACGGATTTTGATGATACTTGGCAGTGATGTCAATGACCTATTATACTAGTAGACGCGGCATACGCCAACATCATTGCACTAAAAAACAGCGTAATTAATACATACCTACTTACTAACGCATTATCACCAATACAGTTGTTCTCTCTTTCACTCTCACGCACGAGACATAATACATGTCTCACTCATGTACTTCGTAATAACAACTGCCGATTAAAATACAATAAGAACGTCCAGCCACGACGCTGAATGGTGCGTGACTAAGTGAAACTCGGGCACTTACCTGAGTTTTTTCTTGCCAAAATAGAGAGCGGGTAACGTATCTAGCTCTTTTATATATCATAGAGTGATGTTGCTTATATATACGAAAATTACACATAGGCTTAAGAAATATACTTATGTCATAATTTTCGACGTCCTATTTCTATAAAATACTTAAAAGTTTTCGTAAAAGATCGTTCGACAGAATTCTAGTTGATTGAATTAATAAGTATTACTACGGATAATATACATAATACTTTAGTAGTTATTGCAGTCTGAATTAATATAATATACAATAACATGTCCATATAAAGCTCTTTAAAACCCTGAAAATCACATTATTCATTTGTTAAACTTAATAGAGTTCGTCACACTTCGAGTCTCAATACAAATTTCTTTAAACAATGAGGTAATATTTTAATACCACTGTTTCCGAGTAGCCCTTGCTAAACCCTATATTTGGCTTGCTATATGACGTCACACACGTATTCATTTACAAAAATAACAATGAATAAATATGTAAGTACTTTAAATATAAATAAGCGGGATTTATGAGGGTTTAAATAGTTTTGACATTGCTTGTGATAACTTCTCACGTCTTGTGTTCTTAAGAAGTTTATTTATTTTGAGTGACTTTGTTGATAAATCTTCTCCTATTGAGCATTAGTGGTTGTTTGAGATGTGAGTAAATGTGTGTTATTAAATATTAAAAAATATATACTCAAGAATCAATCAATAACAGAATACATGACTTTAATAGTTTATTAATTTTATTTTATTTCATGAAAACGAATTAGAAACGTATTAGTTTAAAAATCTCTTGAGTCTTGGGCTAGGCATAGAAAACCTCGTCGTGTAACTTTATTTTGTAAAAATGTTATGATTTAACATTTTTATAATCTTTTAACTAGTCTCATATCAAACATTTAAAATTTAAATATTACATTTTTAAACTTTAATTAAAATGTTTTACTCGTACATATCTATTTCTGACCTTGTCTTGTTAATCTGCATTCAAATTACCAAAATTAAAAGTTCATTTAATTTAGAAATTTATTCGGACTTGAACTATTGATCAACTGTATTTCGTAATTAATCCAAGACCATGTTTTTAAATACAATTTATCTTCTGCGAATTATTCTAAATCGTATGGAAGGTTGTGGCTAATTGATGTTTTAAATCGCGGTTTAATTGATGTTTTTTCCTTAAAGTAATTGAGGGACAAAATAAAATAACGACAAAAAAATTGGCGGGAAGGTGATAGTCTGTGCACAATAATTTGCAATTAAAATAAATTGACTAATTGTTGCGTATAATACTTATGGTCGTATTTGTATTTTGTACGTATTCTCATGACTCATTTAGAAATTTTGTATTATAGGAAAATATTCGATTACAATGATTGTTATTTATAAAACAATTTATATTATTTTGGTGGCTTTATCCTTTTCAAGCGGAAGTTTGACATGACCGTCCGCCATGTTGTGACGTCATAGCTGTCATTTCTAACGAGCTGGAGCTCAACAGCTTATGAATTAGGGTTTCCCGCCAAAAAAGTCCAAATTAACGCGGGAAAAGTGGCCATAATTATATTATGAAGGTGATTCACAAACGACTTTTCGATTGGAAAAGTAATTTAATGATTGATTTCTAAAATATCAATGACCATTTACAATTCCATGATTAGAAATGCCTTTTTAAAATCTTCTATATAAAATAAGTCGGGTTTTCCTTCTGACGCATATAACTCCAGAACGCACGAACCGATTTCCACGGATTTGCATTCGTTGGAAAGGTCTCGGGCTCCGTGAGGTTTGTAACTAGCAAAGAAAATACAGAAAACATTTCAAAAGAAAACCGGGAAAATCATTTTTCACATACAGCGCTTTAGGTACATTTCGTTTGGTATTTAAACATAAGGTGGCGAAACGGAGTTCGCCCGGTTGGCTAGTATCACATAAAAATGTATCAAAGGTCCTCTTTTGTTATCATTTCATTTATAATTTAATCCCAGGAGTTCTAATAAACAATAGATATTCTTGTTGTGAAATATTATAATTCGTAATGCTTGATTTGAAGCGGTAATCAAGCGTGATCGTCATATAATCGACTTTCATTGATCCAATTTTTCTACCATGAAACATAATGAAGCCAATATTTCCTTGTATGTAATAGGTTTAGTGCGTGTTGGAGAACATTTACTGATTATCTACCGGTTATGTGATTAATTTCGATTATATACTAATTAGATGGAACATCACACGTAAATTGAAATATCAGATTTTTTTGATTAGGGGAAGGAAAAAAGTACTCCTAGATACTAAGCCTAGACAGCAGTTTAGTTACTCGTACTCGTGTAATGGATAATCATCTTTATTAAAAAAATATACTTACCGTGCAAAATCGTGTACCTTCCTAAACTAGCATATAATATTTTAAACTACGTTAATTATTTGGTATTGCTGCCGGATTCGATTGATGCAGATAAAATAAACGATTGTCTAAATGACATTTCACGCGTTTCGTCGGCCATTTTGTCTATTGTTGAGATTTTAAAACATTAGCTAATTAGTTAGTTACAAACATTAGTTTTCATCTTAAATTAAACAGTAATATCTATTATAAAGAGGAATTGTATTTTTGTATGTAACGAATAAAACTACTACAACGATTTCAAAATTATTTTGCCATTTGAAACCTTATATCAAAATATACTTTTTTCTAAGGAATCCCTCGCGTTACTGCCGAAAGATTTAGTTCATTATATCCGCGAATCAAAGCGGTGTTTTTTAATAAAAAACTAGATTTCAAAAACCCATTACGTAGTTCCTATGAGCCGGAACCAAATGTAACATGGATATAATTGTTCGGCCACAGTTTTACGGTCATTTATGGGAATCGCGATCGCTAGTATTGGTCACGCGGCTCCGTCCGCGCGTGACGGCCGACGACCTGACGTTTGTTTTGACTTATGATGTTGTTTTTGTATATTTATAAACATTTATAAGTATAGTTTCTATCTGTTAAAATAATATGTTTTCTGATAATTATTGAATTGTTTATGGTAACTTCAATTTTGTAGTATGTTTTTATTTGTGCCGTTGCAGATTATTTAAATAAATAAAGCTTGTGAGTCCAGTATAGTGTAAATTGGTATCGATTTTGATGCGAAAATATGCCGATTACATTTTATGTAAAAAAGTGTAATCATTTTACATAAAAAGAGGATGACCGCACACCAATTACATTTAATAAAGTCAATTTCATACAAATACCACAATTTTAACCTTTATCTTGATTATTTAATTACATAACGAGTCCAAGGTCCATCAACATCTCAATTGAACTAAATAGTTAATGTTTTGACAGATTTTACGCTTCAATCATTGTATAATTGGCTGTTCTCGCATTTTAATAACGTAGTATATGATAGTTTTTGTATCACAACTCTGTAACGTATTTAGTTTTATGTATTTTAAGCTGACCAGCTTTTAAAATTAATCTATATTCATTAATTTATTAATCTATATTATAAGCCTGGTGAGTTTGTTTGCTTGAACGCGTTAATCTTAGGAACCACAGGTCCAATTTGAAAAATTATTACACTCTTAAATAGCTCATTTATCGGGGAAGGCTATAAAATTTATGTCATCACGCTAAGACCAATAGGAGCGGAGCAATGCGAGTTAAAACGCGGAGAAATATTGATTGTTAAAAAATTGATATTTAAGTAGAATTTTCTGTTAAGTATATGACTATCTTTCTAAATTTTACTATCCGGACCGTGGTCATTATATATTTTATACTTTGATAATTATATACTGATATTGAAGAAGTGTGAACATAAGGAAGCGTAGACAAACAAACAAAAAGGTTACGACATTCGCGTCTCATCACATAAACAGACATAATTATTAGGTATAGGTACTTACCTGAGAATGTTAAGTACATGACTCAGTATTCTAAAAAATGTGCTATATTTTCTGTTATTTATAAAATGCACTTATAAATAGATAACAATATTGAACACATAAATTCTTGGTTATAAAACTATTCATGTTTATTTTTTATCCGTATTGCAATGACAAATATGTATAATAAACAAAGCTGCTGTAAGTGTACCTAAAGTTCTTAAACGTCATTTATAACAATGTTAATTATAATATAAAAAATCTAATTTATACGAAGTTATAAGTAAAAAAAAAATCTACTGTAGTAAATATATAATGTAGTAGTTAGGTAGGTACCTACCTACAGACGTCATGAATATGGCTAATAAAAAAAATCTACAAAAAAATATTTTCTGGAAATCTTTAAAACGTAACAAACTTGTAAAAAATGAGCATGACACAACAAAATCCTTGGCGGATCATTAATCTAGGGATACCAGGAACGTCTCTGTCTAGACTCGCAAAAAGCTGAGATTCCCGCGCTAATTACCAAATCGTCCATTAGACGTGGTTTCGATAAACTTTTTTAGTAAATGCCCGCGAATTCTTCCGCGCTAAATTGCCATTTTTGGCGGACATACCAAAACTTTTAATTTTTTTTATAATTTAAGTGTTTCAATAATAATAAAACACGATCTGTTGAATTTTTTAAATACAAAATAGCAATCAATCATTACTTTTTCCCCGCTGTTTTTTGCCACAAGATGGCGTCAAACGTTAAAGTATATAATATTATGTATGTCGGTCCTCTTGCAAGCTGTAAGCCAATTTTTCAGCGGCTGAAAATTCTTACACTTCCCGGTATGTACATTTTAGAAACCATAATTTTCGTCAAAAAGCATAATAATTTGTTCACAACCTTTAAGGATAGCTCCCTCTTCATTGCAAGAGACCCGACGCGTTTGCGCATGCCTTTGTGTGGAATGGAACTGCGCTCCAGCTATGCAATGGCCATAAAAATCTTTAACCACCTTCCTAAGGAGCTAAGATCGCTGCCACTTAGAAAACTGAAATGTCAACCAATCAAAAAATTTTATCCTTGTTATCTCTGTTAGCTACCACAATCGAGAGTTTCGTACACGAAATTATTCGGTGTCTCATCAAAATAAAGCTACAAACGGAAAATCAGCTTGATAGTAGTCACTTGCAAAAATGGGCGATGTATCCTGAACTAGTTCCTTTTGCACAATGGCAGATTACTTCCAATATAAATTTTGAATTGTGATTTTTTTTTTGACTTTGTTAATAATAATTGTAGACTTTGAAATGTACCTAATGATAATGTAATAATTGAAATTTTGATTTATAATTAAGTGACATAATTTGCATGCTGTTAATAACGGCTGAACATGCTGGAACTCAATTGTTAACATCTATGTATACCTACCATGTTTTTTGGCAAATAAATTAATTTGAATTTTAACTTTTTTTCTCTTTGCTAATAAGTTTGAATTATATGCCGGTGTCAATTAAAAAAAAAAAACCTTCCAAATGTAATCAATGAACAACCTTCTTTGTTCCAGAGCCAATAATGTCCAAGCAGTGAAAAAACAATCAAAATGGCGAGCGTCGGCGCGGTCCTTCTGGAGACCAGGCCTTTCAGGCCCTTTAAGTCCTCCGAGGAATACTTATATGCTATGAAAGAGGATCTGGCAGAATGGCTGACAGTCCTCTACCCTGAATTACGGATAAATGCTGATAATTTTCTTGATAGATTGGACACTGGCGTCGCTTTGTGCAGGGTAAGTTTTTTATATAAATATTTGGTTAGTGTAAGGATGTAATATTATGTTTTCCTAATTTTATTATTATTTAGTTCAACACAATATTTCTTTAATTTTTTAAGTCTTAATAGACGATTTCAGGAGCGACGATGGTTATCATTTTATAGGCTAGTTCCTTCTTTTTGCTTCCCATTGATAGTTCTTTTAATGCCTATATTTAAAAAAAATACGCTGCACTTTGCAAATTCATATAGGGAAATTATTTCATATTATTACGATATGATGTCATCAATAAATGTATGCCAATGTGAGGGACATATTAGTATAATTTCTCAATAAACATTTTTCTCCTTATTCTCAATGTAACAACCTCCAAAATATCTCTTCTTAGAATATTATAAAGACCTTTATTATCTCCTATAATAAATATGCCAAGTACGTAACAATAACGCGTCAATTTTAAGGAAAATAAATGCATTGTAACGTGTAATATCCAGACACGTCATTAACAGGAATTTAATTTATTAATTAATTTATTATTTATTATATATTATAGGTATTTAGCCATGCTTTGACGTTAAAATAACTAAAAATTAATTAACTTGAAAAACTATCACACCCAATTTATTTCTGTATTATTACTGCATGTATTATTACTTAGATTTAACCGTTGAAATGTGACTATGAAGACTTTCTGGTTCACCTTTGAAACAGCTGGCCTGATTTTGACGAAATTGTCACTGGAAAAATAAAAATAGTTTAAAGCAATCAGCATTCTAAATTTTTGCCATATTTTCGAATAACTAAGATCATTGATAAAAAAAAGACGTGAGGCACTCGGGGACTGCCACGGTAAAGCTATTGCATGCTATGCCTTCAAGCCACACATCCGCCCGTCGGAGTGGGGAGCGTGAGATTTTTTCGTTACGGAATTTCTCGATTCGGTCCCCGCGCTCAAGGCCCGCGATAGAAGCTATGCAATAGCTTAAAAATATTTGTCGCGGTTCTATCTTATTACCTAACTATAAACAAAACTTGACTTACAAATACATACATAAACAATACATATTTTAATATTATAATAATGCATTTAAATATTCACTGATAAAGTGAAATGGTTCCGGAGTGAGCTGTCAAGTGGTTGGCTTATCACAAATTATCAGCTTATCACAAATATATCGATTTTTATTGCCCTCGATTCACTTACTCTTGATAAACAGGTAAATTGTTTCGTCAGACTGTTGTTATTATTATACACGTTTCTATGTTATAAACGAAAAGTGAATAGTGATAGGGTTTTGTGCGTAAATTAAAATGATTTGTATTTAGGATATTGTGTTGTTTTAACAATGCATGTGCTTACAATTTCTTTTTTAATCTCTCTTTTAAAAATAAATTTCATCTGACACTACAAGTAGGAAGCTGTTATGAATGCCTAGGTATGACTATCAAATATATCTTCAAGAATTGTTTGCGTAACCTGTTTACAAATTAGTATGTTTGCTATTCTAGGCTTTATTCTCTCATTATTTAAATCGGCTATTGTAGTTCTACATAGAGCTACAAACATTATCACATACTAGCTGCGCTCCGCGGTTTCACCCGCGTGGCTCCGCTCCTGTTGGTCTTAGTGTAATGATATAATAAAGCCTATAGCCTTCCTCGATAAATGAGCTGTCTAAAACCGAAAGAATGTTTCAAATCGATCCAGTAGATCCTGAGATTAACGCGTTCAAACAACCAAACTCTTCAGCTTTATAATATTAGTATAGCGATATAGTATAGAATATAGATTTACGTGTATGAAGCGTTACATTATACAGTTATATTCAATACATCCCACGACAAATCAATACTGTTTAGTGTTTACATTCTAACGTAACTGACCTTTGATAAAGTGTTGACTGATACCACCAATGTGTGAGAAATGTCACGAAGTAGCGATCTAATTGTATTTAATAATTGTCAATGCCGAGTTTCGTAATGCTAATCGGTTGATTAGGGTAACCTTGGTATAGTTAACTTTTAACAATAGAAAGATTCTGTTACAGTACGAATATTAAAGTTAGTAAGAGGAACGAAATATTGTACTATTTTTTAAAGTAGAAAAATAAAGATAAAAGAAATTTTCGTTCTTTCTTTAAAATCAAATCAAATCTGATTGCATGCGGGTGAATTGTAGTAATCAGATAGATCATAGTCTGGATTCACATAATATTATGACCTACCTACCTATATAGTTGTAAGTATGTGAGTAAGGCCGCGGCCGTGGGCAAAAACGCCTCATTGGAAAAGTCAAAATTTTCACACAAAGAAAGAAGAGATTGTTCATTGACACGAGTGAATTAAATCTATAATTACTCTTTTAAACCAGTGATTATTATTCAAAATTTAAATTGATATTTCTCATACCAATATATGGACAGTTTTGTATACATTATATTCATAGTTTTCTTGCTTCAATTACGCTTTCTTCCGCTCATTTATAAATGTGGGTGTGTGTTTGACTCACACATGTAACTAGATACAGAAATAAGGAATTTCCTCAGTAGATAGCTGCGTATGAGTAAAAGTGTAACTGAGTCAGATTCTTTAAAGTATACTGATTCATGTTTAGTGGATGTTAGTAATGTTTTATGAGTTTAGTGAACTGAAACAATATTTATTTTGAACTAGCGGTCCGCCCCGGCTTCGCCCGTGGTACATATTGACGTTTTCTCTACATAAGAACCATCCTCGTACTTCAAGGAATATAATAAAAAAAGAATTAAAGAAATCGGTTCAGCTGTTCTGAAGTTATGCGCTTACCAACACGTTTTGGGATTCATTTTTATATTATAGAAGATTACACATGACTAGAAAATTTTACCTTCTCATAAGATTTAGTTTCAGAAATATTTCTTTTTTTAGAAATACTTCTGAAACTAAATCTTATGAGATCTTAGGTACCTAATATTAGATTCAAAAAATTATATTTCTACCATAAAATAGCTCAGATCTTTCTAAATTATTTAATTTGTATATTATTAACTATGTACCTAAATAATGCGAGGCATGAGTTGAACCCGTGTCCTTCGCCTTACCATTTGAATTTTCATACGTGCTTTGCCGACTAATTGAGATACTAAATAAAAGGGTTAAGTATGTGTAATTTTACCCAAAATCACAATGTTGCAAGCCAACCTTGTGTCGCAACAGATCATTAGTTAGTTTGTGTAAACGTCGTCAAATCGTCACATTTACTATTTTTATTGACAGTGTAAAAGAGGTCAACTTGGTCAAACAGTAGGTAGTTAAGAAAGAGGATTTGAATCGTGTTTCTTTAAAACACGCTTATGTATGTACCTATGTAACTGACTCCTGCAGTAGACTAGATTTTGATACACTTAAATCGGACAGATTCAATTCTAACTTTGTACACTTATCAAGGATCGATGCCAATACAATAATTTTAGGTTGTGGTAAAATATTGCCTATATTCGTAAGGAATTCGGTATATAGAAATTGATTAAGCTCTTCTCATGTTGATTTTATCCATTTCAAACATAATATTACTTACTAGCTGTGCTCCGCAGATTTACCCGCAGTGCTCCGCCTCTGTTGGTCTCAGCGAGATGATATATATAGCCTATAGCCTTCCTCGACAAATGGGCTATCTAACACCGAAATTATTTTTCAAATCGGACCAGTAGTTTCCGAGCGCGTTCAAACAAACTCTTGAACTTTATAATATTAGTATAGATATAGACTAGTTTACAAGTAGGTACTATAAGTCTAGAATTACACTTGAAAGTTACTATTTAAGTGCATAAACGTTATTAAACCTATATATTTCGGAACAAGCGTGGGTATTACGTCTCAACTCATGCTAGGCACCTGCGCCGGCGCCTCCGCCCTCACAAATCACCAAGGACGATCGATCATAGTAATATATTCATTTTTGTATAATTTCTAGTTCTAATTTATAATAATATGTTGATTATTGTAAAAAATAGCGTGTGTGAAGACACGTGACACGTCAGAAGTGAAACTTTTTTGGCATGATTCAAAGATACCAAAACCGTCGCGAAATCGGCCCATCCCTTCATGTGATGCTATTCAAGTTAAAAACGATAATTTTATTTACACATTGATAATCCCTCTTACCTTTTAAATTATGACCTTAACGAACACAAACAAAGCCTATTTCTTAGTATTCCAGGAAAGAATTCATTGAGGCGTGTTTTGTGCCAAATAACTATTAATAACTAAAATTACGATGCAAGCCGCGTGCCGAAGCGAGTTAAACGTAGCGTCACGTTTTAGAGGTGGATTTCGCGATATCTTGCTTGACTTATCGATCACTAGTGATGTGCTGTGTCGACTAGTGATTGGGGAATGTCGATACTTGGGTGTAGGGCTTGTAAAGTTTATAAGCATAAAGTAACGGGCAAGTGGCGGAGGGCCTGGAAACGGGCAACTGCTGGGCGGGACATGCGGAAGATTGCGAATGTGTACCCGCATCCCGTCTAAAGCAGCGCGTTTGTACACGGTGGGGTTTTAGTAGGTTGTAGTCGGTAGGAATCGGCAATCGACATTAAACCCACGGCTCCTTCCCTGGGAGCCGTGGGTATCTTAGGCAAGATTTCCCCACTTGAAAAAAAAACAAAAAAAGGGCTTGTAAAGTAAAAATGCATATATTGAGTTGTGGATGGTATAATATTACAGAATACGTAAAAAATAACATTATTTAACGTTACAAAATAAATAATAACTGGAAATACTTTATTAAACCAATATGATATGATTATTAATATGAAAACAGTGTTTCCGTTGAAATGAGGCAATTTTATTTTATTTACAAAAATACAGTCCTATATAAAAAGTAAAAACGTAATTGCGCAGAGCCAGAGCAAGAAGCTAGTCAATAAGTCAATCTATACAAATAGATTGAATTATTGCCTACCTTCTTGCCCATCTTCTATATTATAAAGCTGAAGAGTTTGTTTGTTTGTTTGATTGTTTGTTTGTTTGTTTGTTTGAACGCGCTAATCTCGGGAACTGCTGGTCCGATTTGAAAAATTCTTTCGGTGTTAGATAGCTCATTTATCAAGGAAGGCTATAGAAAGTATATTTTAACCACGGGGGTGAAACCGCGCGGTGCGGCTAGTTTGTTATAAGAGTTTTAGTAGACAAATTAATAAAACCTTTCTTAGGAAATAAGGAAGCACAAATATTAGCTAAAACACTAACTTCACATCACTACTCTCGGCTATTCCCACGGATCGAGTGGAATTTTAAACAGAAACATTGTAAGGAAACAAAGGTGACGGAAAAAATATTACAATCAATATATTGCCCATTGTCCTGCGTTTTATTTCGCACTTCTTAAAACCTCAAACATAATATTATATGAGTTTTTTAGTTACACATAACCATATATACATATTACGACGTTGTTTTTGTACGTGGCTATTTAAAATTTAAAAAGATTTTTAAAGATTTAAACATAATGGTTACTTTAATCAAACAAGAAAATCAGGCAAAAAATATAAACATTTTTACTTAGCACATACTTCAAAAACGAAAAAAATAAATATACGTCTTATCTCAATCAAAACGTTATTTGATTTATTCCTCTAACAATTGCTTTTTTAAATTAACATGAGGGTACTTGGCTCAGTGCCAAGGGGAACAATTAAGCGAACTTCAATTAAAACAATTTAACTGAATCACTTTCGGAAGTTATGCTTAAATAAGAATGCTTCATTACGTCTTGGACTCAAGCTGTACTTAATTTAGAAGCATAAGTTGATTACTTAGTGGCTAGTGGTTTCAAACTTTATAATAGAGATATTTTAAATTAAAAAATACAGAAGTTAACTATTTTAACTTAATTCTTACTTATATTTCTTTGGCCTAATCGGTGATTGACTTTAACAATTTTCCTCTAGCTATCTATTGGTGATAACAGAATGAAAATCGCTGCATTCGTTTTAGAGTTTATCGCAAACCAACAGACTTTGTTTAATATCGATTACCTTGATAGTAGGTACCTATAGTACACGCATACGGATACACTTGCATTCTGGTTATGGAATGTCAACTCGATCACCTTTGTAGGTCGTCGATCGCATCAATTATGTGCAAATAAACATTTTCGGAAGGTCGCCTGTGTTTTTATTTGAGGAAGGATATGTCACATTCTATAGATTATAGCAGTATTTTTATCATATACTGATTTGCACTTACATACTTTGGATTCAATATAAATTGGGTTTCCAAGTTCGCACGCTATTTAGAAAACGTTCTAATCTTTTACACGAACGAAACGATGTGTTTTAACTAACTAATGTAATTTAACGCTAAATCAATTAATGTTAACTGGCTATATTTTTATCCTTAATCAATCCAGAATGAACATAGTCATACGAATAAGAAAGCAGAGAGAAAATCATGCATCAACTATCATGTAAGATAAAGATTAACGTTAAAAATATATTTGGGTTTAAAAACATCAGTGACATTAAACACGAACGCATAAACTATTTCAGCACGTCCGCGTTAATTAAAGAACAGAAATAAATTCACATTTAAGGTAATAAATCTCGTTGCTTCCATGATTACTGCCTTGATCTTCATAAATAAAGATATCACATTATGCCAATAATTGACATTTCAAGCGTAGGTATCTCGGAAACGAAATTATCTGTTTCCCTTAACCGATGACACGTGAATAATGACAATGTGGAGTCTTTGAACTTTACTTTTTAGCCTGTGGCTGGGCGGATGTCAGCTGTCAATGTCACTAGTGTCAATGTCATAACAATACAGAATATAAATTGGTAATGTCAGTGCGGAATTGTTGTTCTTTTTACGATGTTTTGGGTGGAGATTATCTGTCATTTTTAAATGTTATTTTGATGTGGAGTTATGTCATTTAATTGTCGGAGATTTATGTAACGAGTGATTGACAAGAGCCGTCATGTATGGAGCAATGTTGAGCTGCTTGAATTGATCAATTGTCGCTGTCGCGTTGAATTCTAGTGATTGTTGTTTATTGTGATGGATTTCGGCTATTGTCTTGTGTAATACAATTGTTACCTACAATATTAATTTAGTTATTCTAAAATGCATGTTTATTTGTGTATAACAGATAAGCGAGTAGCAGTAATTATTACTTGTTAACTGTGACCAAAAATAAGAAAATCAATCAATAAAGACTTTTTATCATTAACGAACGGTACACAAGAAAATAACAGTTTAACCTAAGAGTTTAACAATAAAAATAAATTATTCCACTAAAGAATCTTCGAGTAATTGTACTCAGGGCACATTATGTCAGTCACTTGCCCTTTTAAGTGGCATCTGACAGTGACGTAGACAAATTAAATTCCAATAAAGGGTCGTCGGTACCGTCCAAAGTATTCTGTTCGCACTTGACGCCTTTTCGACAATGCAAGGCTTGTAGATTGATTTACGGCATTTCAATTATCTTTAATGGTGTATGGGGTATGATAATAATTAAACGATATGTTGAAGCCGCTGAAAGCAGATCTGAAGGGTGTTTATTTTGGAGTGGCTTACAATTTAAATCGAAACTAAAGCTATCTACTTATTCCCTTGGAAATTTTCCTCACCACGTAGATTAGTTTTTACAAAGTACGCTCGATTCTCTTTTGAGAGTAGATACTTAAAAAGGTTTCAACGGCTTGTTACAAAGAGACAATAAAAAAAAAGACGTGTGGCACTCGGGGACTGCCGCGGTAAAGCTATTGCATGCTATGCCTTCAAGCCACACCTCCGCGACCGTCGGAGTGGGGAGCGTGAGGTTTTTCGTTACTAAATTTCTGGATTCGGTCCCCGCGCTCAAAGCCCGCGATAGAAGCTATGCAATAGCTTAAAAATTGGTTATTGATACAAATGTAAAATGAAACTACCTATACGACACAAAAGAAATGTCTTATATAATCAGAGAGACTACAGCCTCCTATTATATTTATAGCAATAAACAACGTCTGAGCTTTAATTTAAGCTCCAGACAACTCGAAGGACCAAAGGAGAATGGCGAAACTGGGCCTAACTGTTACAGAAATCATAATATATTTAAAATTCATTATGTTATTTTTAGTAATTCTTGGTAAAATATTTACTTCTGATTCTATGGGAAAACAAATCTTTGAAAAAAAAGATAATGTGTTCACTACCGGCATTGTTATTTAGATTTCTATGACTACCGGTCTTATCAAGCAGAGATTGTCAGTGTTGTCAGGAGTAAAAAAGTCGAATATATCGATTAATACGAATGAACGTCTATATTTAATTTTTAATTTTATTGAATTCAAATGCTTTATAAATCAGAAGCAAAACTTAACTTATTTTTAACACATATCTTAATTTATTTAGATCATTCTATAAAATAAAAACATGTTTTACTTATTCAATAATAATTATAACATTTTTATTTAGGTAGCTGGCCATTAATAAAATGTCAAATTATTAATCATAATTGTGTCAGTGATGAGTGATTTGTTTATGTTTGTTGTTTGACATTTGAGTGAAGTTTTAGGCCCTTCTCCCATTACGATACGCATAGGCGATTCAAGTATCCTGAAAGTCTCGGAGACTAGTCGCCGCGGAGTATCTCACATACATTTTTATGTAGGCTCGCACACTACGCTACTGGTATCCTACACGTCCGCGACTAGTATAGCACTACTCACCGTGTCGGTCGCTTTTGCATCGCGTCTCGACTCTCGCGCGTATCTCTTCGTTAGAAAGATAAAAATATCTAATCATCATGTTGTAGTTCTCGTTCGGCTACAAAAACTCTACAATTTATGTTCCTTTCAATATATGGATGAATCCAGTACTTCTTACTCTTACGTTGGCGTCTTCTATTTCTATAAAAAAGAAAAACTGCAAGAGCTTCTTCGTCACTGGAATTGCTGATTGCTCGACATAACGACGTAACTGTTGTTGCAATAAATAAATGAATTATTATTATTATAACTTTCGCGTCGGTCCACAAAAACGAGGCACAATAATGATGAATTTAGTCATTATTTAGTCGCGAGCATCGGGTAGCCAGCAAATATCTAAGTAGTATTCTACGCGAGTATCGTATTCTAGAAGTATCGTATCTAATGGCAGAAGGGCCTTAGTAACGTTTTATTCAAAATTGATCTTAATCAATATCCCAATATCTCTGCTATCCCATAGAAAAGATCTATAATTATTATATTCATAGAGTCTGTATATTTTTATCTATTTAATCACCCATAAATCATCAGTGTAACGATAAGGCCCAGAGTCCTATGGGAGTTTGCCATTCTCCTTTCCATATTTTATTCCTTAGCTTCAAACGCACCCATATAATTCTTTATTTAAATTAGTTACGCGAATTTCGTCACTAATGGCCTCCCCAAATCTTTTGAATTCATCATTATAATTCTATTCATCATGTTTTTAACTTTAACACGATGGTAATAGGGTTTAAATTGCTGTAAGAACGTTTAAAATGATCCCTTCTAATCGGAAATCCAATTGTGGGTCCATATTTAGCAGAAGAGTATGGCGTGAGTTAGAGCGATTTGAATAGGGAAATAAATTATAAAAATAATTCGATGCATTTGATTTTAATCCTTATTTTGAATTTATCACGTCATGGTATTGTTGTACATTAGCTTCAAATTAAGGTTTTCATTGCATTTAAACTAATTAGAAATATATAAAAATGAATCGCAAATGTGTTGGTAAGCGCATAACTCGAGAACGGCTGAACCGATTTCGATAATTCTTTTTTTATTATATTTCTTGAAGTACGAGGATGGATTTTACGTAGAGAAAACGTAAACATGTAGGTACCACGGGCGAAGCCGGGGCGGACCGCTAGTTAGATAAATATGATATAGAATAAACTCACATTGTATTTTTCTTCGTGTTTTTAGATACTCTAAAAATTTCTGTATTGAGTTGATAATAACCTAATTAGCAAATGCAAATGCAATTCAATAAATAAAATAACACTAAAAATCTTTACTATCTATAGTCAACTTACGGTCTTACTAATAAAATTTACCCATTTTCTTTGCTTGTGTCTTGTTTTTATGATTGACGTTTCATGTGAGCAAGAGCAGGACACAGCTATGGTAGAAAATAGTAGAAATTTATCCACTGTTTAACTTTTTATTAGTAACGCCGTTAGGTTATAAGCTAAGTGTAACAATCGCTATAACTAGCCACACACCCCGGCTTCGGCTACAGGACGTGCGTCCGCGCATACAGAGCGAAGCATAGATTTAATTAGATGTGTTATAGACTAGTGGTACGATTAACTGTTACTTGCATATATTATATAAGTATGGTAATTGGTTCCGCCTCCCATGGGGGAGGCATATTCTTTTAAACTCAAACTCAAACTCAAACATTTATTTATTCAATTAGACTTCTTCGAGAAGCACTTTTGAAACGTCAATACATATTTTTATCATTTACCACCGATTCGGAAAGCAGTATCTATGGAGAAGAATCGGCAAGAAACTCCATAGTTGTTCTTTTAAATCATTTCAGTATTACAATTTAATTTTACAAAATATGTTAGTAACAGTACGTATATATATTATCATAATATGCCAAAGAACTGTCCTGCGGTTCTCACCCGACAACCCTCCATGGGTTTTTACTTCCATATATTGCTTAATGCTGTAATAGGCTCTCTGAACTAAGACGTTTTTTACATAATTCTTAAATTTAGCACTACTAAACTCTTTAATACTATGAGGAATTTTGTTGTAAAAAAGTATACCTTGACCCATAAATGAATTTTTAACTTTTTATGTAAATAACTAGCTGTGCTCCGCGGTTTTACCCGCAATGCTCCGCTCCTATACTGGTCTTAGCGTGACGATATAATATAACCCTTTCCTATCGTAATCCCATTTGCAAATTATCTGTAAAACAACTGAGGTGTTTTTATATGCCCACCTAGTATTATTAATTTATCATGTATTATTATAAAAATATCTATTTATTCAACTTCATAGTATTTTTTCTAGAAAATAGGTACATACGTAATTAATTATAAAGTCTGAGCTATCTGTAAGTAAATCTTATCTAAATGAAAGAAAATTCTGTACTATGGACTACTCAGATCGTTAGTACAATCTTTATTTCCTTGTTTTTCTTTGTGTTTAATATTTATTTAAATAATAAGAGGGTACTTTGAAATAATTGCGCATGAGATGATAATTGCATAAACGTGGTTAGTATTAAGGCCGTGTACGCGGTCCGTGCGCTGTTTGGCTCAAATATGTGATTTTTCAAACCATATTGTCCATCAACCACTTATCTTACAAACATATGAATTACTAATAATGTTAGGAAATTTTATTGTCTATGTAGTTAGTTAAGAGTTTTTTTCAATTATTACAGTATTTGTGAATACCATCAAGATAACTGAGCCGATGATTACTTGATTTCACTTTTAGTGTCAATTTCGAAGCTAAAAATATCTGAAATTGCTGACAGATCTAACACACAATTTTTTTAACTAACTGCAAAAATCCTTATTAAAATAGTTAGTTAAAAGATTTTTTTATTTTGGACTCCTAACTTACGAAATTAAAATCCACAACAATGTGAATTTTTTTAGAAATTATAGTCGACAAAATGATTATTTTCACCAAGATATTTGACTTAATTGAATATAATTTATACATATTGCAATAAAAGAATGTCTTACTTATAAGATAAAATTAAAAAAATCAACTAAGGTACCTCTATTATTTTTCTACAATTTTTTTAAAAGTACTATAAAACACTGCGCGCGACCCGATTCAAATCAGTCGGCAGCGAGCCTTTCCAGAGAGAGGACATGTTGCTCGGCGCTCTCTTGTGGACCTATGCTGTTCATAGTAAAAGGATAGCGCAAGCCGCGATCTATCGTAATAGATCGCGGAGATTTTGACTTGCGTTAAATTGAATAAGCGCTCTTAAAAATAAAAACGAATCTTCTTATTTTATTCTTTACTAGACCATGCTTCCGATATAATCCGCGTTAAATGAGTTTTTTTTTAAATAAAGGCAAACCTTTAGAGAAAAGAGCGTGTGCCAAGCATACGTGTCAGAAGTGAAACTTCTTTGGCGAGTTTCAACGATACTAAAACCATCGCCTAACTCCATGACGTAACGGTTTAGCCATGACGCGATCTTGAAATTTTAATCTCAATGCGCCTAAAGAAGTTACACTTCAAAAATAATTATTAACAAATTTAAGTACAAATAATAATCATAATCAAGACAAAGATTAAATTCAATCTAACCTAAAAACTATCACTTGCGAGTGGTTTCCAATAAATTAGTATTCAAAAGAGTTATACTAAACTAAATATACCTACATAGATCTGTGCCAAATATCAGTCATACAATAATCTATCAAATTAAAACCCTTCCGTCAGTTTATCAAATAAGGTGAGCCGTTTTATGTCTCCCGACGCTTGTAGAATATTCGATAAGGTCGTAATATTCTGTATTGAATGTCATAATATTATATGCAAATAGGTTTCTGTAGGTCCGGATTTTGTAAGTCTAGTCTTCTAAAATCTAAATGATTGATATTATAGTTATATTTTGTTCGCTAACAGTTTCAAGACAAATGAATGAAAATTGAAAATGTTTTAATTAAGTAGCCTATAAAGGTTTAAAATTATTTTAATGTAGTATTTTCTAGGGTTTGATTTTACGCGAGTATTATACATTTAGAAATTAAAGACTTTTTAACGAGCGTGACCACGCTCGCTGTAAAGTGTTCGAAACGTCGGGAAAATAAAAGAATCAATAAATCGCGTTTAAAATCCGTTAAAAAGTCTTTAATTTCTAAATATTTTAATGTATTTTGCATTTCTTTCTAAGAACAACAAGCCTTTTTAATAAGTTATTTAAAAGTAACATAGCCAAAAGCTTATTATCATCGGTGGTAATTCTTCAAAGGAGAATGACAAACTCCCATAGGACTCTGGGCCTGATCGTTACACTGATGATTTATGGGTGATTAAATAGATAAAAATATACAGACTCTATGAATATAATAATTATAGATCTTTTCTATGGGATAGCAGAGATATTGGGATATTGATTAAGATCAATTTTGAATATAACGTTACTAAGGCCCTTCTGCCATTAGGTACGATACTTCTAGAATACGATACTCGCGTAGAATACTACTTAGATATTTGCTGGCTACCCGATTCTCGCATATTATGCGACTGAAAAATGACTAAATTCATCATTATTGTGCCTCGTTTTTGTGGACCGACGTTATAATAATAATAATTCGTTTATTTATTGCAACAACAGTTACGTCGTTATGTCGAGCAATCAGCAATTCCAGTGACGAAGAAGCTCTTGCAGTTTTTCTTTTTTATAGAAATAGAAGACGCCAACGTAAGAGTAAGAAGTACTGGATTCATCCATATATTGAAAGGAACATAAATTGTAGAGTTTTTGTAGCCGAACGAGAACTACAACATGATGATTAGATATTTTTATCTTTCTAACGAAGAGATACGCGCGAGAGTCGAGACGCGATGCAAAAGCGACCGACACGGTGAGTAGTGCTATACTAGTCGCGGACGTGTAGGATACCAGTAGCGTAGTGTGCGAGCCTACATAAAAATGTATGTGAGATACTCCGCGGCGACTAGTCTCCGAGACTTTCAGGATACTTGAATCGCCTATGCGTATCGTAATGGGAGAAGGGCCTAAAACTTCACTCAAATGTCAAACAACAAACATAAACAAATCACTCATCACTGACACAATTATGATTAATAATTTGACATTTTATTAATGGCCAGCTACCTAAATAAAAATGTTATAATTATTATTGAATAAGTAAAACATGTTTTTATTTTATAGAATGATCTAAATAAATTAAGATATGTGTTAAAAATAAGTTAAGTTTTGCTTCTGATTTATAAAGCATTTGAATTCAATAAAATTAAAAATTAAATATAGACGTTCATTCGTATTAATCGATATATTCGACTTTTTTACTCCTGACAACACTGACAATCTCTGCTTGATAAGACCGGTAGTCATAGAAATCTAAATAACAATGCCGGTAGTGAACACATTATCTTTTTTTTCAAAGATTTGTTTTCCCATAGAATCAGAAGTAAATATTTTACCAAGAATTACTAAAAATAACATAATGAATTTTAAATATATTATGATTTCTGTAACAGTTAGGCCCAGTTTCGCCATTCTCCTTTAACGATTCAAAAGTGCTTCTAGAAGAAGTCTAATTGAATAAATAAAAGTTTGAGTTTATTTCCATTCTATTACATAACTGATACAATGTGAAAAACCGGGTTCTAAATCCGTAACGTTTACTTTCAAGATGAATGAATTCACTATTAATTAAATTTTAATAACAGCTATTAGATTTAACGTTCAATTTGGAAAGAATACACAAAATTTCTCAAGGGTTTTCGCAAATATGAAATAATAACTTGTAATGATAGCATGTTTCTTGGACCGTGACGAGAGCCAAGTGTGAGTCGGCTACGGAACCCATTTAATTAAATAAATAATTGTTTTTGTTTAATTAAACGAATTATTTAGCTAAACTTGTCGAATTGTGTTTATTAAATATAATTTTATCATAAAGTAGTCATTTGAATTATTTTACTCTCTGTAGTGCTTATAAGTAGTTTTGATTGGCAGAGGTTGCTGTTTAGCAATCTATAAGAAAGGCCTACTGTAGGTTATAGACTCTATATATAATAAATACTCTATAATATAGAGTATTTTATGTTGGGTCATAGAGCTATGTACAAAATTATCTCTATCAATATGTAATGAAATTTCTATATATGTTAATTATTTTTAATTTTAACAACAGGATTTATGTTTATCTATTACTACAATTGTAAAGATTAAAAATTAATTGAAAAGTATGCGAACGGACCCCTAAAAATAATTAAAGGCATTGAGAAAGAGTTGCATTGTTTGCAATTTCCCACTGGTCACTTTTAGAAATTTGATTTTAATCATTACTGTAATTATATGTAAACCTAAGTTACTCCTTTCGTCCCAACTCGAAGCCTTCATAATAAAGGGGGGCACTGAAAAACAGCGCTGGCAACGTTCCTGAACGTTGCAGCATATGCTGAGCTGTCTCCTTTTTGTCAGGATCGTATGACACACTTCAATAAAATCTTCAATAAAATTGTTTTGCTTTTTTTTATGTTATTAATTTTATGTTTTATGTGTGTGTGTTGTGCTGTCCTTGATAAATAAATGTTTCTTTCTTTCTTTCTTTCTTTCTTACTGAGTAACTATGGAATTAAAACTTTATATCCATTATTATTTTTTGCCTAATCTTCTTTAATAATTAATGTTCAGAACGAATTCAATTGTAGACTTAGGTAGGTAGTTTATAAATTACCTAAATAGGTATAGAATCGATCTTTGGATAAAATAAAGTATTTATCTAATTTTCAAGTACATAATATAGGTATTACAAAAGATTAGAATCTATATATATAAAACTCAAAGGTGACTGATATAGTGATCTATCAACGCACAGCCCAAACCACTGGTTGGATCGGGCTAAAATTTGGCATGCAGGAAGATGTTAGGACGGAGGCGTCCCCTGAGAAAGGATTTTGATCAATTCTACCCCCAAGGGGATAAAATAGGGGATGAAAATTTGTATCATGTTTATTTATCTTTTCCACGCAGGCGAAGCTGCGGGCTACAGCTAGTTAGGATATAATTTCATACTCATAGCCCTGTTTTCTTTTTTTAATTTAGTTCATTTTAAATTTTCGAAGTTTTTGACAGTCAGAAGACAGAACATACTAGACCTTTATTACTTATCGTAGCCAGCGGCTTTACCCTTCCTTAATCCAAAATATAATCTATCCCTTTTCATCAGTATTTTCGTTTAGCAAACATCCATAAATCCTCAAAAGTTTTACAAATAAGTCCTTTACGGATCCTAGGATTTATAGTTTATCTTACTGTTATTATTTATATAATAAATTGAAGTGAAGCAGATCTCGTTCGATTTAGTCACGCTCAGCGGCTGTATGTAATGTAACGCAACTATCTGCAATGCTTTGCGGAGCATGACTGTAACAATAATATTATGATTATAATGTGTAGCTAGTGTGTACACCCGGTGTTGCTTGCCATGTTACCTAGTAGCTTTGTGAAGCTTGCTATGTAACTCCTTACTTCTTTCTGTCTTACCACAAAAAACTTTAGACAGGGTTTGAGTTTAAGCGCGGGTTCTCGTTAATCTGGTTTTGTCGTATACAACTATTAAAGTGACAGATCCCTGGTTTAAAGTTAGACCATGTTTAAATTGTTTTGTGGTAAGACCATTTGTGTTTGACCTATCTTCTGTGAAATTGAAATTTCTTTTTAGTTAATTTCCTGAATATTATTTCTTTCTTACATATTAACGGGGGTTTACACGTTCTTGTATTTAAAAATTATGAGAGTTGAATTAGTGTGTGGTTTGCGAAATAAATTGTGCGCATTCTGTTTTTTTAATAAGCCTAAGTAGGTACCTGCCTTTCTTATTCTCTTTAAATGTGTGTAAGAAATAAGTCATCATCATCATTGAATAATAAATTTTCATATGATTGGATTAGGATTGCAAAGTGCCAATTATCTTTTCAAAGATTAATTTCGCATAATTGATTTACATGTCACAAAACTTTCGCAAACCAAATCACATCGTTTAAACCATACAATATTTATAAAATTTATATCATAAATCGTATATTAAATAAACATGATTAATATGAAAGTTCCGTCTGTACTTTCTAAAGCAAGTTAAAAATAATAATGTTATATTATCGATAGAAAAGTGACCCCAGGCGGTATATGGCGACCGTTCTTATGAATCATCATTCCTTATAAAGTTTGTGAATACTATGTCCCATCCCATGGGAGAAAGAAAGAAGATGTATTTAATAGGGTTATCTATATATATAAAACTCAAAGGTGACTGATATAGTGATCTATCAACGCACAGCCCAAACCACTGGACGTATCGGGCTGAAATTTGGCATGCAGGTAGATGTCATAACGTAGGCGTCCCCTAAGAAAGGATTTTAGAAAATTCATCTCCTAAAGGGGTAAAATAGGGGATGAAAACTTATACCATGAGAATTTATCTTTTCCACGCAAGCGAAGCTGCGGGCAACAGCTAGTAGTTTAATATAAAAGAACCAGAGATAATAAAATAATACTTATATAATGCTAATCGCATAAAAATCAGACGTAAGAAAATTGTAAGAGTTTATAATGGGCAAAAAAAATACTCAAGCTATGTGTAAAGCTTTGAATTTGTTTTTCATTCGTGAAGTTATTTTTCTAGAGTACCAAGCTATTTTTATTTCCATATTCCCAATAAATAGAACTTTAAAAACATAATACCTAGATATTAATAAATAACTTATAGATAATCGTGGAAAAAATTGTATCTGCCCCACCATATTAACTGCAAAGACAAACGTCTTAAAAAATGAATACTTAAACCCGTTTTAAAACCGTCAAATCAATTCCAATGCTTACACAATATAAAACCATTTGATTACAATGTCTACCTGGGGTCAAGGACATTTATTTTTTCCGATACAGAGATAAATTAGCGTGTTTTAATTAATTGCATCGAGTCTATGAGTCAACGATGATTCATGCTGTATTGTTAAAATTTTCGGCAAAGGTTTGAACGCGTGTGACATGACAATATTGACGTTAATACTAGTTGTGCGTGCGGTTTCACTTGTGTTTTAGTGAAAATATTTGTGAAAGTATGAAGGATGTTATAAAAATGTCAAAGCTAGGCGTGTTGAGAGTGAAATTTCAAGGTCGCGTCATGGCAATACCGTCACGTCATAGCAAGGCGACGATTTTGATATCTTTGAATCTTGTCAAAGAAGTTTCACTTCTGACACGTGTGTTCGGTACACACGCTCTTTCTAATTACTGATGGTTTGTTGCTTTTACGAATATGAAGATAAATTATACAGGGATGTTTTTCATTGAACTAGATTCCTTTTAAATATGTGGCAATATGTATAATATTATTGTAAAGTGCAAATAATAACTTATGTTAAGTAATCATTTTCTATCCTCTAATTTTCTTTTCCCGAAAAACAGAGACAGTATCTAAAAATGAAATTGTTCAAATTATCAAGTTATCCGACATTATAAGATGAATTTGATAAATGTACGACGAAGTTTTTAATCAATTTGTGATTAAATTCATATGATTAATGATAAGACGTGATATTATTACATTGCATTAATTTATTTTTTGCAATTTATAGTGTCAGTGTTACTAAGATTTGTTATAATTAACGTCATTTAATGATGAAATTCTTTTTCACATTTTTATTGAATCTAGGTACCTATCTATAATATAAACAATACATAATATAAAGTATATACTTATGTATTGTTTATTAGTTTCAGTGTGGTTTTGAACATGAATATTCATGTAATTTGATTTTGCTACTTATGTAGGTAGGTACATATACATAGATAGGGAGGCGAGGTAGCTAAATGGCGTAATTAAACGGCGCCGTCGAGACTTATCAAAATCGATAGATAAAATAATTTCGAAAAGAAAAGCTTCTATGGTAAAAACCATTTTAGCGGTGGGTTTGGCGTGTACGGATATTCAAAAATGTAAAAAAAAATAGTTACTTGGGCATTCTCGAGCGCGTCAGATATTCATACTACGTATGCCCCAAGTGCCTCTGATAACAACGGTATACTAATCTGCCGGTTTGCGTGGTGGGGCTAGGCATATTAATTCGTCAAAAATGCACAAAAAAAAAATTTACTCGAGCGCGTCAGATTTTCGGAAGGGGTGTTAAGTAGGCCCCAAGGAAGCTCCCCTTAAAAAAACTGACGATTTCGGCGTGACGATAAGTTACGATGAATTTTTGAAAATGCAGAAAAAAAAAAGTCCTTTTGAAATACTCGAGCGCGTCAGATTTTCATAGGGGAGGTTTATCTCGTCCTCCTGAAAGCATATTTTCTTAATCTGACAAAAATGTTGGTGGGTTCTCTTAATCTGACCGAAAAAGGTTTGAGAGTTTCTTTTTTTTAATCATCGTTATTTCATATCAATTTTTCTTAATACCCTCAGTTTTTGAGATATACTCAAAAAACCGGGAGTTTGAGTTTTTATGATGCTTCAAGTCAAAAAGTTTTAACTTTGGACAAAAATGTAAAGAGACCTTTTTTGTGTAAAATAAAATTACCTTTTTTGTTTATTCAAACTTTTTTTTTTGTAAAATGTATCGTTCGCGACTTATATACTGCAACGCGTTTTTCGGAAGACGAAATGGCTCCTCCAGACTTCCGGTCACGCGGAAACCGGCAGATTTTGTATTTTTAGTAAGTTTTAGATTATATTCTTCAAAATAAAAATAAAAACAATCGCGCTCGAGAATGCCGGATTAACGTTTTTTTTTTACAAGTTCGCGACCCTATAACTTGGCGGCGTCAAGGACTTATCGTCAGATTAGTTAAATTTAGTCTTAAAACACTAAAATCAACCCCCAATATCTTAATCTGACGCGCTCGAGTATTTCAGACTATCGATTTTTTTTTACTAATCTGATCGTCTATCCTGGGCGCGCGTCACTACTTAAAGAGCTAAATAGTTAACAAGGTTGTTCTATTAGGTCTAAGGTATCTCTCATTTCTTAAACTGCCACGCTCGAGTATTGCAGAAAATTCCCCTCTTCGCCTCCCTATCTAACATAGATGTGTTCTGCTCTTACAGACATTTCTTTCCAAACCGTTGGTAACTGTTTTTAATTTATTATGACGATTTAAAAAGCTCTTCTAAAGGAACATAATCCATACTAATATTATAAATGCGAAAGTAACTCTGTCTGTCTGTCTGTTACTCGATCACGCCTAAACTACTGAACCAATTTTCATGAAATTTGGTATGGAGATATTTTGATACCCGAGAAAGGACATAGGCTACTTTTTATCCCGGGAAAATGACGCGATCCCGGAAATCCCACGGGAACGGGAACTATGCGGGGTTTTCTTTGACTGCGCGGGCGAAGCCGCGGGCGGAAACCTAGTATTAAAATAAATAATTATTTAGTTTTCATTTTATAACTTATATTTTGTTTGTTTTAATTTGCATTTAAATAAACGAATCAAGGAAAAAGATAAATAATATTATTCTTAATAACATAACATATTTTGACAGCGTGATATAATTATGTATTTACTAATAAATATTAAATAATAATTAATCGCTCTTGTGAATTGAAGTTATATCAATTTATGTCCATTCGTTTTTAGGATATCATAAATAAACCGGATTTATAAGAAGTCAAATAAATTATCATGTAAGCATTGGTAACTGGAAGTTTTTGTTTATATAAATTTAAAATAAATAAATAGTAATGGTCGCTCGTAACCATGTTTAAATTGTGGATTTAAGATTATTTACAGAAGGTATTTAAAATATTGTGGCTATAGGTATATCAATCAAATTGTTACAATATTTTATGAAATTGAGAACATCCCTTTAATTTAATTTCATGTTCCATTCAGCCAGACGGTATGATATCTTAATATATATAAATCTCGTGTCACAATGTTTGTCCTCAATGGACTCCTAAACCACTTAACCGATTATAATAAAATTTGCACACCATGTGCAGTTCAATCCAACTTGAGAGATAGGATAGTTTAAATCTCAAATCGTTTTAGAGAAAGCGGGCGAAGCCGCGGGCGGTAAGCTAGTTCTATTATATAAATACATCCATACTATAATCTTCTTCTTCTTCTATACTATAAAAATGAATCGCAAAATGTGTTGGTAAGCGCATAACTCGAGAACGGCTGAACCGATTTCGTTAATTCTTTTTTTATAATATTCCTTGAAGTACGAGAATGGTTCTTATGGAGAGAAAACGTAAACATGTACCACGGTTGAAGCCGGGGCGGACCGCTAGTATTATAATAAATGCGAAAGTAACTCTGTCTGTCTGTCTGATACTCAATCAC
Source organism: Colias croceus (assembly GCF_905220415.1). Lineage (NCBI taxonomy): Eukaryota > Metazoa > Arthropoda > Insecta > Lepidoptera > Pieridae > Colias > Colias croceus. Next base: position 9,267,846 of record NC_059555.1, read on the forward strand.
GCCTTAACTACTGAACCAATTTTCATGAAATTTGGTATGGATATTATATTTTGATACCCGAGAAAGGACATATGCTACTTTTTGCCCCGGGAAAATGACGCAATCCCGGAAATCCCACGGGAACGGGAACTACGCGAGTTTTTCTTTGACTGAGCGGGCGAAGCCGAGGGCGGAAACTTAATTTTATAGCATTCAAATGCTCTTTAAAAATGTATCAAAGTAAAAGTGTTTATTACTCGTTCTATGAATTTGTCACTAATTTGAAATACCCGTGAAATAACTATCACAGGAATCGAACCCACGTCCTAAATATTTCCCAAGCAAATAAGTTAGAGTAAGTAATATTACTTACCTAATTGTAACTGTTGCGCCATCCGCCCACAGCCGCCCACGGGCCGGCCGACCTTGCTTCGGTTAGACTAATCGATAATAACATATATTTATGTGTACAAACTAATAGTTCAAATTGGTATAACATAATAGTGTTATAACTACATAGTATAAAACACGCATCCCGCTGTCTGTCCGGACGTCCGGTACTGGTATAACGTATTTTAAGCGGTATTTTCAGCTTTTGGCAATATTGGCAAAGCCACGGGCGGAATGTTTAATAAACAAACTATTTGAATAGAGCAAATTTAGAAGATATTATAATACTTTTATGCAACAACTAAGTTTTGGGTCTTCTCTGTAGACACCGCTTATTGAACCGGTGGTAAATAATATTACGACAAATAGTATGACGAGATAAAAGCTCATATGGAAGTCTCGTAAATAAATTAATGTTGTGTTTTTTTACAAATTAAATAAAGTGTTACAGTTTTAGTTTACGTTGTATTTTAGCACTAAATAGTACCTATCTCATATTATTTTCGTCATCGTTAATTCCTTCAATTTTATTCTCAAAATTCACAGGAAACAATGCAATATTTGCAAAAGTTACTGCAATTAAGTATTTACATAATGCACTTTGATTTAACCCGCCATTGGTGACGTGAATTTGACTTACACCGATGGTGACCCCGGTCTCACGCACCAGGGTTTTTGTCTACGAGTTTTTCTGTAATTTGCGGTTCATGCTACTTTTCATTGGGACATATATAAAGTTTCATCTTTTATTGTCAATAAAACATAGTTATTTTATAAATCAAATCTCTTTTATTAGCATAAGACAATATCTTTGGAATAACTAAAATTTTCAAGTATTTTAACAAAGTTTTTTTAAAACTCAAAAATAAAGCAACAATCTTAATTATTTAACAATAAAATTAGGCTTAGTCAGTCTTATGACATTGAAAACATAAAATTAAGTAACATAAATGGTAATACTTCGACCAAAAAAATATATATATACAATACTAAAATCACTCATCTTCAACAGCCAAACAACTAGAGCAAGTGGGTAGGTACTACGTGCGATCTGGTTCAAAATTATCTGATTCGAAGTCACTTCCAGATTCACTTTCCGATGACGTTTGTAATCTGTCCTCATCAGATACTGCTTCTTGCAAAAGAGCCTCGAGACGACGCTGATTACTTTCGTAAGGCATGCTGGAACAATGTTCACAATTTGAACAAAAACACGAAATTTCTTGTAAAATATCGATCAAATCTAGCAAAACGCTTACTAATAATAGAATTATATGATTAAACAATAAAATTACAACAACAGCTTTATGAAAATAAGTAAAATAAAAAAATACATAATAACCATTTGACTTACTTAGTTGGTGACGCCGGTCTCACGCACCGGGTTGGGGCCAAAAATCTGTAACGTGCGCCCGCGTCGCTATCGCGGGGTAGGGGTAGGGTAGGGGGCGCGAAATTAGGCAGCTACTCGAAACCACAGTGTAATTCGATAAACGATGACAAAAATATTTGGGTTTCTTTAACTGCCCGGTCTCACAGACCAATAGGTCACCAATGGCGGGTTAATCATTACCACTTAATTAGTTATTTTACTTTATGCATTCGCTGACGGCTGACGCCGTTCAAAAGATTAATTACAAAATATATTATGTGACCTTTTAAAACCGCGCTCTAAATAATATAATTTGAGTTCTAGATGCTTTGAAAGCCATATTTCTTAAATTATAACGCAAAGAATTATGATATAGGTACTAGCTGTGCTCCGCGGTTTTACCCGCAGTGCTCCGCTCCTGTTGGTCTTAGCGACATGATAGCCTAACCTTCCTCGATAAATGGGCTATCTAACACCGAAATAATTTTTTAAATCGGACCAGTAGAACCCAATAGTTCCTGAGATAAGCGCGTTCAAACAAACAAACTCTTCAGCTTTATAATATTAGCATAGATAAACTATAAAGCATGTTTAATTAAATCATAACCCTCCTTTACGTTATCGGTAAAGCATTTGTTGATGTTTATTTGTTTATAGTGTCATTCGATAACATTATATTGACAGAATGGTGGTTCGTAATCAGTAATCACAAATATATTTATTTAATAAATAAATATCAGCTGGAACATTCCTTTCTTTTATAAAGGTATTTCTTTTGATTCCCTACACCCTGTTTTTGCGTGACTAGGGACATTATTTTGACAATTATTCATGGATAAGGTAAAAAAGAGTTATTTTGCGTTATTTATCTACTTGATTGATTAATTGATGACGTAATTTAATTTGTTTTTATTTATGTTACAGGTAAGTTGTCAAAGTGATGAGTAAGCAAAATTAATTAAAACTGGCAGATTGGTAAGTATGAATTATTATAAATGAACGATTGCCTGAATTATTTATTTATTACTTTAAAAAAATATTTCCTTGGTCTAATTTTTTAAGACCTGTTATGGGCCTGTCCTGAAAATGTTGGCTGTAAATTATTCAAAATGACAGGTTCTATTGTTTAATTCAGCGCTACTTAAATATCCATAACATAAACTATAAAGTTTCTCACTTATAAAATATACTAGCGGTCCGCCCCGGCTTCGCCCGTGGTATATATTTACGTTTTCTCTCCATAAGAACCATCCTCGTATTTCAAGGAATATAATAAAAAAAGTTAATTATCGAAAACGGTCCACCCGTTCACGCGTGATGCCGTGAAGGAAAACGAGTTTCATTTTTATATAAATAGATTTCTGTTGCTAGATTTAAAAAAAAAACGACGTGTGGCACTCGGGGACTGCCGCGGTAAAGCTATATGCATGCTATGCCTTCAAACCACACCACCGCCCGTCGGAGTGGGGAGCGTGAGGTTTTTCGTTACGGAATTTCTCGATTCGGTCCCCGCGCTCAAGGCCCGCGATAGAAGCTATGCAATAGCTTAAAATAAATATGCCCTATTAAAATCCCAGGTCTTATTATGACCTGAGGAACCCTAAAAAGGGCAAATTTAATCAGATGATGAAATAGCCGCTTGGCACGACATCTGATATAAAATGAAGGAAACTTCTTTTTTTACGATTTCGACCTGAATTTTAATTAATTTTACTACGCTATTATATGTTTTGGACGGCTTTGTTTGTTCGTTTGTTGCTACTTTCTATTGAATAAAACAAATAATGTGGAAATATTAAATAGTCCCGAGAGAAGCGTGGTTGTGTAACATAATATCTTTGTTAGTTTATTTATTAAAAAATAAAATTATGTATTAAATTAAAAATTAGACGACCATTTTCACGGACCAATTTAATCTATAAGGTGCCCCGGGGCAAATGTAACTAGAAAAAATAAGGTTCCAACTTTGATTTTGCACAGTTTAATTTTTACTGTAAATTTTCTTAATTTGATTTATCTACACGATTAACAATTTCATTAATAATACATAGAACCTAGTTCTAAAAAGAAAGTTCTTAAGGAATCGAAATAATGAAACGATTTTCTACTAGTGATAGAAAAAGTTGCATTTACCCCCGACAAGGGGCAAATGCAACTAATGACAATTCGCATTGTATCTGTAGGTCTAAAAATTATTATAAAACCGAGTTTTTCAACGCAATGTGATAACGTAGGCGAATTTGAAACTTAAGTTCACGTATCTAAGCTCAGTTCGGAGTGAAATAAATATTTCCTCACTTCAGGGGCAATTGCAACTATTTCGTTAATAGTTAGTGTTGTGAATTTACTTTAAATTTAGTCGATAACGAATTTTATTGAATGTTTGATACGAGGAAAATAAAATAAAAGCAGAATATATGGCACAGTGTTTTAATAGGAAAGATCAAAGTAAAAAATCACACATAACATAAGAATTTCTTGTTCCTAGAAAATTGAGTAACATTTTAGTTAATATTAAGTACTAGCTTCCGCCCGCGACTCCGACCGCGCGGATGTCGGTCTTCGCGTTGATGGTATATTTTTGAGTAACTCTGACAATGACATCTTATAAATATCATCACCAGGGATGTCATTTTTAAACGGCGTAATAAATCATTTCTTTTGATGTATTCGGATATCAAAACTTTGACTTCTTGCACCGTTAAAGGAAAACCAGTTTTTTCCATTACGTAGATATAGCCGGCTATTTTTGTTTCCGTGTCTTTGGTGAAAACAGTAGGCCTACCGCGACATGATTTTTTCACTCCTCCTGATCCGCGTAATCGGTGAACTAAAGTAGATCTCGGAATTCCGTAGACGTCAGCCGCTTGATAGGTGTTTAATTTATTGTTTCTAACATCTTCCAATGCTTTTAACAAATTGTCCTGAGAATATTTTATTTCAGTTTTTCGTTTATAATTCCGGACCATCTAAAACAAAGATCAGTGCAGCAGTTAAGTTGTGAAAGCATAGGTACTTAACATACAGTTAAAAATACACCTTTAAAAATATTGAAGATAAAAGAACCAGAAAGAAAGTAAAAGTATTTATTAGGACTCGCACAGGAATATGACAAACTAAAAATACTAATAAAACATACAAAATAAAAATAAACAAAACGAAAGTAAATGTACACATGTAAACATCGACATGGCACATCACTATTGTTTCATGGTTTCATACAAACCGACACGGGGGAAATGCAACTAACCTCAAAGTTACAATTACCCCAGTTTGTGTTATTATCAGGGAAAATGTAACTAAACACATATCTTGTTGTAGCTTTAACGAATCCTTATGCAAAATATATTAATAGCTACTTACGGTTGTCAACAATGTACTCCACTTGAAACACCAGCAATAAAACACTCTAAAACAATTTTTTAATAAATTAGTGTCACCACGTGCGTTCGTAAAAAATTGCTTCAAAATAGTGGTTTGACAGATCAACCTGTTTTACCATCATTTTTAGCTGCAGCGCTGCCACCTATTATTTTCATGTAACAATTTGGTTTGCTCAAAAATCTTATAGACGACGTTATATTTAAAATCCAATAATTAGCGGAGATATTTAATTTAGTTACAATAGCCCCGTAGTTGCTTTAGCCCCGGGGCACCTTACTAATCTAAGATACTAAATACTAATATTATAAAGCTGAAGAATTTGTTTATTTGAACGCGATAATCTCGGGAACTACTGGTCCGATTTGAAAAATTCTTTCGGTGTTAACTGTTAGATAACTCATTTATCGAGGAAGGCTATTAGGTATATATCATCTTGCTAAGACCAACAGGAGCAGAGCACTGCGGGTAAAACCGCGGAGCACAGCTAGCACTAGATAAACTACCTACGATGATTGAAACACAAATTAAATACAAAGTACTACACATAAAACATTATTCCGTGTATCAAAAATTTGCCTTCTTTATAATAATTAACAAAAACAAAACCCAGACAAATTCGAGTTAATAACTAGTTAAGCATTAATTCACTTTCTGGCGCCTACCGGGTATACAAGTCCGTCATTTTTTATAGCTTCACAGTTTTGGACTTTATTTCATTTTAAAATAAGGATAATGAGAATAAAGGAAGTCATTAACTGGCAGTGAGTAAGTAAACTATAATCGAATAAAAAATAATACATGATTTTTTGTGTATATAGGTAGGTATTATTATATATAATTTCTAGTAGAGGTATTTTAGTTTACAACATAGTAGGTAATTACCCATAAATGCCGTTTTTGCAGTACCTTCATTAATTTTTCGATATAGGTAACCATAACTCTTCCCAACATAAGCTACATAATATAAGCAATAAATCAATTATTAAGAATAAAAATGAACCTCCTCAGTTTATTGTCATTTTTAATTAACCATTTTATTTATCTATAAATAGACAATACAAATTATACATCTGTCTCATTGTTTCTTCATCAAAACGTATTTACGTATTTAAAAACACTTCATCTTTTGATTTAAACCATTTCGAATGATTCACTATAGGTAGGTACTGTCTTGTCGGAACTGTACGCAATTATTTCTCTTGTCTCCACACAATACTTTTAATTGAATTCGAGTGTGATTCAAGCGGTTAAATCCATTTTTGTACAGCTGTATTGAAATAATTATTATTTATACACTGTATACAGACAAGGTTGTAATAATATGCAGAACATAATTTTATACCATTTTTATTTATAGGTTAGAAAAAGGAAACAAAAATTACTTGTTTACATTTTTTATTAAGGCATTTGTAAACAGTCATTTACAATTTATTAAATAACATCAATTATGTTTATAAACTTCACGCGTACATAATTGGCTTTAAGATAAACAAACGATTACATTTAAACTAAGACCACTTATTATTATTTAATAACAAAGAACACTTATATTTTTTTACCATAAAAGGCTATAGACAAATCCTGGCTGTCAGTATCATTTTGACAGCTGTCATGTTGACGTTTCCTGATCTTACAGTTGTTGTTACGGCATACTGTGGCATTTCAATTATGGATGGTTTAATGGTTATGAATCATTTTCTTTTTTATGCCGTAACGATTTGTTACAGATCCATAATATAATGATGTCATAAATAACTCTTTGATATTTATAAACGTTTAATTTTTTTTTGTCATTGCTTCTCGTATTAGGTACCTATTTGAACTATTCTGTTCTATTTTTAGAATCAATATTTTTGGAAACAAAATATTAACTATTCTATATCTATTGCACTTGTGATCAAAGCAAAATTTCGATCGATTATGACAAATTTTACTAGCCTTACGATAAAACACTATCGCGAGTTTAATATAAAATCATTTATTTATTTATTTGTAAGTATTATCGCATTTATTCGTCTTCCGCAGTAAATAATTGATTTCGCTTTAGGTTAGGGTCACCACAAACGCGCCATAGATACCGTTAAACAATTTGGCGGCAACTGTTCACACCCACGTGCTCTAAATGTTATCTAATCTCTTTTGTCTCCATCTGCCCATTAATTGGACCGACATAGATATACTTAGTATTAATATAATAGATACTTTATTTTGTACTGATACGAACCATTTAAAGTTGTAAGAAAATAATATATTCGTTGAATGAAATAATGTGATTTTGATATTCGGCGCCATTTTTCGTACTGTCAAAAATATGACATATGTAACAGATAATGTATTATTTTGACATAAGTAGTAAGTATAGCGATCATAATATAACGATTATGACTTTATATGGTATCAAGATAGACATTTATTAATATATCGATTTAAAAATCGATTTATAAATTTGTCGATTAATAAACAAAATACTGTGTAAAGTGGACATCGTAAAAATGGTATAAACCGGATAACATTGTAAAATAAAAGATATAACAGTCGTTTTATTGCAAATGACGACTTCATTAATTTAAAAGAACGCTACAGAACTTAGGTATATTGCTATAAAATAAACATAAAACTCCATAAATCGTTATAGAACTAGTAGTCGATAAAGTTGCAATATAAAACACTATCTCGATGAAAGATCCATAAATACATTTTAGTAAATCGCTTAAAACGAAACAATATGCCTCCAGGCAGGTCTGGTTATTTTGGATTGCTCAAATACAAGATTATGTAGGCGACATTTGACGACCTGTTCTTGAAATTCCCTGGCCATTTGACAAACTAGCTTTCCGCCCCCGGATCCGCTTAGATGCATAATCAGTAAATAAAAATACTATTATAAACTTCAACAATAGGTAACACATAATCACCAACGATGTTTGAAAAAATGATATAAAAACAGATTTAAGTTCACACCTGTAACACCTGTAACAGCTGTTAAATTACTTAATTATCATGTCGATCAAACTATTGTATAAATATGTACATAGGTATAGAGCTTGATAATACCCATATAACTATCACCAAGAAGGCTATCATCAAGTCTCCAACCAATCGAACCAGTGCTGCAAATTTTATCAAAATCGGTTATTTTCAAGATACCATATTAGGTATGATAAAATAATTTCACGAGAAAGGATATAAATATAGAATTACGTTTCATTTACATGAAATTAAGGCAATAACAAAAACATTACTATTACTCATACGTAAAAATTAATCAAATTAATCCATAAAAGATAACAGTCCTTATCAGCAACTAAAACATTGGCCGCCCCAAGCCTAAAGCCCCGCCCAGTACATTCACGATAAACAAACTGACAGGATAAATACGCCATTCACACCGCGATTAATGTCCACCAAGCGACCGGTAAATCTCCATAAATACAATATATTTGCGCGTCTATCGAGAGCCAATGATGCATAATTTACTGTAATCACCCATTTACATTGTGACATTTACAATTAGAATTATATTTTATAGCGGCTTTTTAGTCGCGGCTTGCGTGGTTGTTTTAATGGCAGATATCTTGTTTGCCTTGTCTTTACGGTATATGGCATATAGGAATCAAAGGATCTTAATTTATCAAAGATAGACAAATAAATAGGTGTGCTAACTAAGAAAAGACAATGATTAACGATACATTTTGCTTTCTTGTGATATCAAAACATGGATTTAATAGGGGATGGTTATTAATTTGCGTAATACTTTCAGGAGTCAGGAGTTCTAAAGCAGTTGTAACGTAAGCATTTCTCGATTATCATATACCCACTACCCAGTAGCATCTCAAGAAAGTCGTAAATTAAGATATAACGATTTTGAATATCGTTATCACATCCAAGTATCGGTATCATATCGGTATTTCATACACACCGGTATGATACTGGTATTTCATATAACAACAGATGAAAGTGTTTACTGACCCTGCCTCCAGCAACTTGACCCGAGCGCGTAGATTTGGCCCGAAACGGCTAACAAGTGAAAAGGTTACGGGTTCGAGTCCGGCGTGGGAACGGCCAATTATATGGGGGTCACGGTTTATCGCGACAAAACATGTAGGGTGGCCATTTTTTTTTGTTTTTGGTGGATAATAGAGAAAGTTTTCTGTGGGCGTAGGACTTTGTTATTTTTGTAATATATGGTAAAGTGAATATGGAAAGGTTATTTACTCGTTAAAGAATAGAATAAATAAATAGGAAGGTATAGAAATTGTAAACTTTATTTATTTATGTAAATAATGTAATAAAATATTATGTATTATGTCGTCGTCTCAACATTACATTTTATGCTAATTAAAGGAAGTATAACGTAAAAAGTGATAACAAAATTAATAACTAGGTTATAGAATAAACAATGTATAAAAATCACTACTGGATTTACCTAATTTAACATTTAAAGAAAGTGTTAAAAAACATGCGCAAAAATGATAAATCATGCGCATCCTAAATCTTGATCACGATCGACTAGCGGCGATTTACAAAGTAATTGCGATCGCCTGCGCCGGCGCACGATCATACAATTCTATTTATTTATTGTTCACCTTATCGATAGCCGATCGCGAGGTTAAGTGAATATAGGTGCGGTTCGATCCTTGATGGGTCATATGTTACTAATTTAAGAGTAGATTGAAAAAGAGTAATAAAGCCCATTAAAGAAATTAAAAGCTAAAATGTAGTGGCAGTTATAAAGAATATTTACAATTGCATGAAAAAAAAATTGGTTTCGTAGAAAAAAATACATTAACCTCAATAAATGATAACAAAGAAAAACTAGATGATAATATGTATGTATTTCAAAATACAATCTAAAGCCGATATAGTACGATAATTTCGAATCATCTTCCAACTGCGATGGTGGTGTAATGGTCAGCATAGTTGCCTTCCAAGCAGTTGATCCGGGTTCGATTCCCGGCCATCGCAGGTATCTTTTTGTTTTTATTTTTTATATTTCTTAAATTTATTTGTATTTCATATGTATATTTCATGTATATTTCGTATTATGTGTGTTCACTTTGTGTAAAAAAAAAAAAAAAAATTTTTTTCCTTTTCATCGTGCGAATGCTTCATTTTTTCAAATTAAAAGATAGTGTAACAAAACATTTCCAATTTGACCTTACTATGATAATTTACCAACCTTGCAAAAACAGGTTTCTTTGATAACGATTCACGACTTCGTCTCATATAAGAATAGCTATTTCCTTCCATTATTTCAAGTATGTCTAAAACCCTTGACTAACAAGTTAGCCTTATTTCTCATCCCTGGTAGTTACCAATATCTAAATTAATTTGATGTTTAAAAACGAAATTAATGTGAAATTTGGCTTTAAGTTCTATTTTAAAATAAAAACCATGACAATCAGCCTTATAACAATTATAAATTATTATTTTAGTGTTATAGTTTTAGTTTATTCAAAACAGATACACTATATTGATCACATCAACGTTTAAAATAATTATTTCGAATGTGTTATGGTCTAGGTACTTTTATTTTTGAAAACTCCACCAAATGACGAGCATTTTGTAAACGGCGAAATAATACAATTTGCCTGCGACACATATAAGACGTAGTGTACTTAACATGTACTTTGAATGTGTTTTGTAACAATTAAAATTAATACGGGTGAATTGCTACTAAATTGATAATTGATAACAGAATCTCGTTAACCGGTCAGTCTCTTCGGAACTCTCGTCAAGGTCAGACGTGCGTCAAAAAGTCCAGATTTAATTTAATTACGGAAATGTGCATCAGCTTATTAAGTGACAACAGAACCTATCACCATGTTTGGTGAGATGGCTCTTGGTATCTCTTTAATAAGCCTGTTTTAACCTTTTATAGATGTTAATTCACTTATTTTTGTATTATTTTTAAACAATTTAAGTTTCCAGAATGTCATGAACCTTAAGTGACAATTTCGTCGAGTTTTTACAAGCTGTCATTAAAGTTAATAAGGGTTTTTGAGTAGTTTTAATCAAGATAACGATAAAGAGGTTTTGTTTCTCATCATTATGTCCATATTTGTGTATAATTCGTCCGTCTATTTACAAAGCCTGTAACCTCATTATCAACTACTTACGATAATTTATTAAAAAAGTCGGCTAGTTTAAAATGTAGTGATATCACATGTCAGGAGCACTTTGATTAACACATAGGATAGGATTTATCTCGGAAAACCCACGGGAACGGGACTTATGCGGGTGATTCTAAACGCGGGCGAAGCCATGGGCGGAAAGCTAGTTATCTATACTTACCAAGTCATTTTTCTGCCAACCGTACAAACAGGCGCTATCTAACACCCGTATCAGATCATTTGTCTCAACCCGAATAAGGCAATGCAAATATACGGTTCATTATATTTTATAAATCACGATTTGATCCCGATACAATAACTTTGGTCCCGTGAGAATCTATCTGACATTTGGATAATAAATAAACAATTTGTTTAAACACCCCGTTCCTTTGATAACAATGATTTATAACTTACAAGCTTAGTTTTGCAGCTTTGTCTGCATGCTATCGAGGACATCGCACACTCAATTTAGTTGATTTAAATCAATTGTTGATCATAAATCATAATCATCTTAAAATATTTAAGAACTGATTGATTAATTTTGTTAAACATTAAAATACCAACTAAAGATGCCATCAAATGAATTGAATACTTTGAGTGTTATAACAACAAGGAATTATTGATAAAGAAGATGAAAATTGAAAACCAACAGCTCAAAAAATACGAAGCACTGTCAATAATTTCTTCTAAATCTTTCTAATTACAGTATTCGAGTTTCCTTTACAGTTTCTATAAACCGTACTTTTCACAATTAATTTACATGTCAATCAAAACGTATATAAAACAACACTGCTTGTATAGTCATAATAAAAACAAACCTATAATTCACGTATAGTAAACAAGACATTAAAAAATACACAGATATACACTGACGCCATCCGCCATGCGTTATTAGATTTACAATTAAAATTATGTACATGTTATTAATATTAATAAAATACAACTGAAATTATTTATAACTAGCGGTCCACCCCGGCTTCGCCCGTGGTACATATTCAAGTTTTCTCTACATAAGAACCATCCTCGAAATTCAAGGAATCTTATAAAAAAAGAATTAACGAAATCGGTTTAGCCGTTCTCAAGTTATGCGCTTACCAACACATTTTGGGATTCATTTTTAATTTTTATATTATAAGATTGAATAGAGAACAACTTTGATAATTCACGATAACTTTGCTTCAAATGGACACGAATTGAAAAAATATAAATTATTTTAACGGGTTGTGATTAGTATAGAAATGTCTGTAGAAATTAAATACATAGCCAAAATTTTGAAGATTTTGTTACATGTTAGCAGAGATTTAAAAAATCATATCACAGAAAGATTCCGAATAACATGCGATTAACACTTATCTAAAAAGCGTACCTAGGTATCAAAATATCATAATTTAGTGTACCTACCTACCTATATAACCTTAGAAAATAGGATTTTAATCTGAAGTAGCATAATCACTGAAGAAGCACATGAAATGTATATATTTACAAAACATTGCAATTACTTTTTATTTAATTATCTGTTATTCTTATTACAATGTCCCCGAACTCAATCATAAAGACATTTAGTAAAACGTCGGTTTACCCAATGTAGCTACAACCGATACATGATAACTAGTAATTGATTGATCCGGCGCAGATCGACAATCATAATTGTAGTAATTGTGGCCGGCGCCGGCGCATGGCGCAAGCTTGTGAATGCATGGGATATATTCATGTTTAGATAATAAAATAATTATTTAGTTTAGGGTTAATAAATAGAAAAACATTTTATAACCATTAGGCTGTATTTCAGATAAATTTTAAAGTGGGTAAAGTTTTTATGTGCCGTTCTTTAATGTTTCTGAAGGTCGATTTTATGTATTACATTTATTTATATATATTCTTTAACACACATACTACAGTTTTACAAAATTTGGACATGTTTTTTGAGTATGAATTTAATTATTTCCAAAAATAATGCTAATGGCCGGGAAAACATGTAATATTACAAATTATACTCGCTGAAAATATGCATTATGTCAACTTAATTTATACAACCTATAAATAAAATGTCCATAAAATTTTAAATTAACAAACAAACAACGGAACCCACATTCATTAAAACCGACAAAACACTTAGCCTATGTATGTATAATTTATCGATAATAATTATATCTCAGAGCTATCGATTATTTCAATATTACCATAAGAAATACTTAAATGCTAACAAGGTGCAATAATAATACATATATATTACAAAACATTTACAAGTAATATCACACTAGTGCCATAACCAGACAGTTTAGCATAATTTGTTATAATTATAGACATATTTAAACAAATTGAGTTTGAATCACAATATATCGTATATAAGGCAAAACTTGTTCAATAAAGGGATTAAGCTACATTTTTGCAATAAGAATTTTTACCTTATTATCACATTTTAATCATAGTTTTCAACTCGCGCTTTTGAATCGCTATTTTTATCATGGGTTCAGAAAGCAAATTCTTCAGAGATCCGGCTAAATATTTATTTCAGTTCTTTATTTTTCAGTCATTTCAATTTTACATTAAATTTATATAAAAAAATATTAGTAATGATGCTAAAGCACGCGGGTTTTAGGGTCTTAGAATGATTAGAACAAAATTGTTCCTAAATATTTATGCTCACACAAATCCGCAAAATTAGATTTACGTAAGAAGTATTTTATTTGTTTATACTGCAGAGTGCATCGTCATTTACCACCTGACGCCTCGTCTCGTCTGCTTTTAAAACAATACGGCTCTAAAGAAATTGAAAATGTTAAGTTCATTATCAAGCCATTGGCCGTGAAGAAATTTTGAATTGAAATTGATATTACCTAGAGATCATCTGTCTTGATTTATTTATTTTATTTATATTGGTTTAATATTTGTAGCAGTGATAAAATTACACGACAAGACAATTGTCATGTGTGACGAAGTTTACGCGAGCGAAGTCACGGAGAGAGCTAGTAGTAATATTAATATCAACAGCACTTGAACACTACATAATATGTACATATATAGAAATAATTATTTTTACCTTCTCACCTTATTATAATTAAACATAATTAACGAACGTTTAATAACAGAGCGGCATTTTTGTAAATGAAACTGAGTTTTTAAATTAATTTACCAAGGCTTAAAAATAAATGTTTAATTGTTTTTGGCCTAAAAAATAACTAGACTTGACAAGAACTAGTCATTTATAAAAAATCCACCATTTTTAAACATTACAACCAAGTTATGAGGGTTCAAAAAAACGTCGAAGCGCTTCGAGAAAAGGTAGGTAGTGCCCGTGCGCTTCACTTGTTCGCTTGGTTCGTCTTGGCGGGGGCCGGGGGCACTACCGTGCCCCCAGATAACATTAAATTAAAATAATAAACAATTGCCCTTGCGTCAGCTTAAAAATAAAGCCTACATTTATTTCCCATGACTTATAAAATATAATTACCTACAAATATTATTTATTTTTCAAAGTTACTAAACCTATTAATCTTATCTTTAAATTCATTGTTTAAAAAAAAAACAATTAATTTTTCTGAATCATCTCTCAAAAATAACAACAAATTAAATATCGCCCATAAAAAAGACGTATCAGGTTAAAGCCACAAATTACCGTAAACATATGTTTAATCTCAAACCAGTAGTTCACATAATGTTCATGGGCCATGTAATGAGCCCATTAAGTAATTTAACATGATTATATCTGGCAATGGTAGAAGGTGTGTATTCATTTGTAATGTAGCAAGCGGCAATGCGACTTGCCTTGCGTACATAATTATGGCATTTTTTGCAGGTGAATTTAAAAGAAAATCCAAATTAAAATAAAGATCAATTTATACTGAGTTCATCAGATATTCAATAATAGCAAAATCATCGTAATTTGATCTGTTTAATTGTCTTCTGTGTTTTATTGTCTTCTGTGTTATATTATATTAAATTTTTTTTTTGTGTTTAAAGCAACATGGATGAATGTTGAATAATTTTATACATTAACTATTAAACAAAAATAGTGCTAAAATTGTAAAAATCATGCAATTCAAATTAAATTATTAAACTACATAAAAGTCGCCAGAATATACACAAATGCGCACGCGCCGTGGCTTCGTCACAGCGTCCAATGTTTACAGAGTATTTCTGCGATTGTGTCAGAAATTATTTGCGTGGCAACTGATTTATTCCACTTGTACCTCGTTTCAAGGTCACGTAATTTACTTCCAGGCTTTACAGAGGGGTATCTGTAAACATAAATACTCATGCAAATAAACTTTCTTTAGTCACTGGTTCTTTCACTAAAATATAGTTATTTTTTATGAAATGAATTATATATAATATGAATTATTACGCAACAGTAATCTATTATAGAACGTTAAAAAATATTGTATTCATGATATTCCTCACAATTGTTTCCAACAGAATCGTTCTAAACTATATATTATATACTATATATATCTACAGATTTCAAAGATTCACAACCAACACTTTAATGACCTTATCGAGTAATTTTACTTTCTCTTATTTAAACAATTAATTACGTAGTTAGTATTATAAACAAAGACATTATTATTTGTTTCCTAATAAAAAAAGGAATCATTCTCCAGTACAAAGCAGAACACACTCATATCAATTGATTTCTTCCTCACGTCTCTGGATATAATTTCACATAATTAGCAACTATCAATATATTTATGCTTTCTGATTTCATATTATATCATATTTGTTAATGGTATATGCTGTATATGGATTTATATTTTTATGTTTATTTGCGTTTTATCTTCGTCTTAATGAAGGGTTGTGATTCATTCATTTATCCTTCGCATATCATTCGCATTGTATCTTATAAAGAACTAGCAATTTCTTTGCTCTAAACCTCACGGAGCCCGAGACCTTTCCAACGAATGCAAAACCGTGGAAATCGGTTCGTGCATTCTGGAGTTATAGCATCAGGAAGGAAAACCCCGACTTATTTTTATACAATAGATTACGTATCTATTAATTATATTTGTTTCTTAAATTTGTGCTATTCTTAATAATAATAAAAATATATTTTTTATTTATTCTTAGTAATAATTATCTACTCATCATTAAAATTACAAAATTTCGAAACCTACATAATCTTTATACTACTTACATAAGGAACATAATCTCGAGCCATAACTACTAAATAGCATAATACATTGAAATAGGTTAAAATTATGAATATTCGAACATTTCGCAAACGTAAAGGTGAAGGAATTTCGTATTTGCGTGTAAATAGAAGCAAATATAATTTGCATTTACAGAACACGCGGTATTTGGAAATATTACAAAGGACTTGGTTACATATTCAAATTATGTGCGAATCTTTGTTGAGATAATTTAGTATACTTCACTTTTAATAGATATTTTATGTTTATATGTCTTATGTCTAAGAAAATACGAACATCAGCTTCATATAAGTTTTTAGAACTTTGAGGGTTGTTTACAAACTGGCGATAGATACGTAAAAACACTATTTGTTTCATATATGTATTGTATTAATTATCAGAATTATTGGTTCGTAAAATTGCATACGTAAACAGCGATTTGATTGAAGTACCACTCTTAGGTATGAGCTTGGTACGAGAAAACAATCCTGAATCCACTAGCTTTCCGCCGGCGGCTCCGCCCGCGGTTTCATAGAAAAACTCGCATAGTGGAATTTCCGGGATAAAACCTATCCTATATTACTCGTGGATAATGTAGCTTTCAAATGGTGAAAAAAATTTTAAAATCGGTCCAGTAGTTTATGAGCCTATTCATTACACTCAAACAAACAAAGTTTTCCTCTTTATAATATTAGTGTAGATGTAGATTACATCGATTTCCTCCAGTTCCTACAAGTCACTAAGTATATCTTTGATCTATATCTTTGATTTCTACAACCACTAACTAATTCAGTTTAAAATAATTTATTTATGAGTGTCGATGTCAAGTGGGATACAACGAAAATGGTAGTACAATGCCAAATTAGGCGTCCGTTCCTAACATATGGCATGTAGTTATAGAAAGTACAAAAAAAACTTCGTTAGCGCGATTCAGACTAGATTTATCTCATTACTTTTGTCGAATATGGCAACAAATTGGTCCGAGCCAGTTTGTGGCGCCGCTTTACAGCTTCATTAAAATAAAATGTTTCGGAGCGTCTTTCGTGTTGACCACTTCGATTAAGTATTTGATTATCAATACGATAATTTAACACTCACAATACAAAGAAAGTTGTTTATAACATATCATGCTAGATAATTAAATATTGACATAGGCGAGTACATTTTCATGTTTGCAAAATACATTTCGCATGATCATATCTCGACTTTCTCCATTATTTACAGTTTACGCCAACCAAATATATGTTTAGATAGTTCAGTTAAATAGATAACTATCTAATTCTTAAATATAAATTGTAATTTTCAGTATTCAAGCAACATTTCCATTAGGTACCTGTGATTTATTATAGTATACTAAAAACAACCGCTAAATCACAGTTAAACTGATAGTGACATATTCATTCTTCCTTTTCAAAAGCTAATCAAAAATATCTTTGTTCCAGCACGCGAACGCAGTCCGCGAGTCAGCAAAATTGATCATCGAATCACTGAACACAGAGACAGAGGAGGCCATCACCCTCGCTAGGGCCCTCCGCTCCCGGCCTCCCGTCAACATGCTCCCCGCAGCAAAAGCCGGCACCTTCTTTGCCCGAGACAATCTCTCCAACTTCATAGACTGGTGCCGTAAAGCCCTTGGCATTTTGGAATGCCTCTTATTCGAAACTGACGACTTATGCTTACGAAAGAACGAGAAACATGTAGTGCTGTGCCTTCTAGAAGTTGCCAGAAAGGGGGCAGTGCTTGGCATGCCAGCACCACTGCTAGTACAGATGGAAAAACAGATTGAGAGGGAATTGGCTGGAGAGGAGTTGAGACCAGACGATTCTGCGTTAGGTCTGGTACCGTCTGGACCACAGCCGCAATTGGTGACCAATGACTTGAGGAGTTTAGACGAGAGAGTCAGGGATTTGGTTGAGAGATGCTCCTGTCCTACGCAGTTCCCTATGGTCAGGGTTTCGGAGGGAAAATACAGAATTGGCGACACTAGGCTGCTTATTTTCGTTCGGGTAAGTTTTACAAGCATTCTTTTTACATTCTACTATACTCTTTAATTTATTGCATGTATTTAATAGCAAAACTTTGAATATTAAAATTGTAAAAGGAGTAGGTATGTATATCCAAATAATTTATACAATTCGTTAATAAAAAAGGACTGCAAAGGAAAATTACAACGCATCTTTTTGAATAGATCTAAAATGCTGTTACGAATTAGGCTTGTTGAACTTGAGTTTAATATTTTCAATGCAGTTAACTCGGAACTATAATAACTGATAGGCTTGTCATATTAGGCGCGCTATTAGAAGATATAGATCAAAGCCCATTAGATCTATAGATCGGGATCTATCGCTCCTTATTTGGATCCGCAAGGTTCATACCGAGGCGACGGAGATATTTATTATTTTTTGTATTTATTTTCAAGGCGGAATATTTCGTGTGTGATTTGACCTTTCTATTATTGGAAGAAAATTAAACATATTATATGTATATCTAGATAGAAAACTCGAATGAATACTATGATATGATTTATCTTTTTTATCTTACCATACCAAGTAAAGCTGAAATTTTCAGATTTTTGTTAAATATTCCCTAATCTAGTATCACAATAAATATAAATAAAAAATAAACCCTTCATCTTATTTGTACATTTTTACGTTTCATATTCATTTTACCCACCAAATTTTTTCCAACAGGTTTTTCAGTTTCAGAATTTGGAAACCGTTATTATTCATATGCACTCCCAGTATTTTGATTATTATAGCCTACCGTTACTCCTTGTATTGTGACGCGTGCGCAGGCAACTGTCATTTCTTGCTTATCTAAAGCTTCCTGTTTACCTTCGATGGTATTTATCGAGCCGCCATATTGATTCATTGCGCTTAAGAATACTTTATCAATCATTAATGTTGATTTGATTGAATTATGCTGAAGATTTTACGGTTAGGTGAAATTGTGCTGGTTATAATTATGTATGGATGACCTGATAGATTTATCTGGTAGTTTAGTATTGACAAGTAACTCATTGGTTTCTGATGAATATTAGATCTCTGTCGATCTGTGTCAAACTATTTTAAAATATACACTAGTATTAAAATTGAAGGAAATACATATATAGAATAGATAAAGATAAAGAAAAGACCAATACATGACACACTACATTTAAATAGAAAAAACGACGTGTGTCACTCGGGGACTGCCGCGGTAAAGCTATTGCATGCTATGCCTTCAAGCCACACCTCCGCCCGTCGGAGTGGGGAGCGTGAGGATTTTTCGTTACGGAATTTCTCGATTCGGTCCCCGCGCTCAAGGCCCACGATAGAGCTTTAAAACACAAAAGCTTATCTAATTAAAAAAATTTAAAACGTAAAAGTTAAAACTCAACAAGCGAAACAAAAACTTAACAAATTAACGAATGTACCACAAATGACTTGCAATTAATCACGCAATGGAAAACTTGATTAATCCGAAACAGAACACAAAGGTCACGCAATTGATATAACCATACAAGGAGATGGTCAGTATGAATCATGGCGTACGATCAAAATAGACATTGAGAATAGGTAACCATTCATGGATTAAAATCACTTATAGCACGTGTATGCAATTTAAGGCTGAGTGCTTCCGGACCTAAATATGGAGTGGCGGTAGAACTGTGAGTTCAACAGATGGTTTTAATGTCCAAAGTTAAGGCTAAGGTTCGAGGTTGGGTGCCTTTAATTGATTTGGAAAATCATTCAATTGTAATGCATTGATTGGCACAATGAAAGGAATTGTATTTGTAAAACCTTCGTGTATCAAGCTCTTAATGATTCGGGCTTAATCAAATATATTTACAATTAATGAATTTGGTGGAAAATTAAGTACCTATATTCATTTAGATTCTAATTAAGAATACGACGTTTAAGAAGAAAGAACACTAAATTAAATTTACATATTATTACCAAGAAATATGATATTATATAAAAACACAGTTGTAATTAATCTATGAATAGCCAACTAAATTGAACCTTCTTTACAGATCCTTCGTTCCCACGTGATGGTACGCGTCGGGGGTGGTTGGGACACCCTCGCCCACTACCTCGACAAGCACGACCCTTGCCGCTGCAAGGCGCAGCACCGCACCTCCCTCTCCGCGCGTCTAGCCAGACCAAAACACGATCTAGCCGGCGCTACTGTCACCTATGAACGCCCAAGCCAAGACACACAGACCTACAAATCCTACGAACCGATGTCCATGCCGTACCAGTCTAAAGTCTATTCTGAAGAACCGAGAAGCCTGCAGTACCACTCCAATAACAAGCTAGATGCACCCACCAGTCTACCATACATGGACATGGACAGAGCGGCCAGTCCGAGCAGAAAGCACTTAGCACCCAGGACGCACAGTCCAGGGAGGTGTTCACCATCACCAGACAGGCGAACAAAGATTGTAACAACGAATCATCTGGTGCCGACGCCTTTAGGGGTTAGGAATAAAAGTCCCAGGCCGTTGTCTCCCGCGCCGGCTGTGGAGAGCGCGTCGGATAATGGGTCGGAGGTGTCGGACGAGGGTTACAGGAGCCTGGGGGTCGTGGCGGGGTCCACACAGGGGTCGCCGTCCACAAAGACGACGAATCGGTACTCGCTGCACAGTCAGAACTCGATGGATGACGCTGATTTTAGTGGTGAGTGTTCCTTTGCTATTTCACGTGATATTTTATTAGCTTATTGATCAATAGGTACGTAAAGTTAAGAAAAATGTTTACTTATAAAATAAATTATACAACAGTGCATCACTATAATATTAGTGACGCACATTACACACAGCGTAAGCATTCATATTAAAGGCGACAATAAAGATATCCTTAAATGGTATTGGAATCCAATGGGATTGTTATCGAAGAGAAATATTTTGTAACGTTACTTACAATAATAACTAAGATTACGATAAATAACAGTTACTGAAATAGCTGTTACAGATAATAAAATATGTATAATTATAGAAATTGTTTGTGTTACAAGACTAAAAAGTTTAGCAATATTTTCATCAGGGTTGCCAATTTTTTTAATATTAATTGAAAGATACATTTTTTTCTCATCTCTTACTATTTTACTGAACAACAACACGATCGAATTTTTAATCAATAAGTAGGTTTAACAGATTTCAATTTTACATACGTTTAAAAAAGAAATATTGAAATGTACGAGTACACTACTACCTACACAAAAAACTATGATTATATATAAAACAAATGACAAGCAACTGATTTTTGAGAATCGTCAGATAAAATATATCTATCGAGGACTTATGTTGTTTTGACAGATGTAAAACATTATCTATTAAAATTATGCCATAGATAAACATAAAACACGAAAAACTAGCTGATTTGAGGTTATTTATATTGGACAATATTTTTGTATCGCAAAAAATTATATATGAAAAACGTGCTAAATAAAATAGATCTATTGTATAGGTATACTAAACAACTGCGTTGAATCTTTACTAAAGCTTTTCAATTTAAATCCCAATATAACATGTCATCAAATAAAAATAAATAACAAAATAGAAAACGGTTGGCTTTCGCTAATTCAATATTATGCAAACAACTGCAATGACTACTCCCATAACAAATGACAATAAACGCATTTCACTGTCACACTCATGGGAAATATAATTATACTGATATAGATTTCTACTGCGTGTTCTGTATATAATTATCATATAATAAACAGTTATTGTTTTGAAGTAGAGACAATTTCAAGCTTATTGTTGAACTGAGAAACAGAAATCAGCACGTGAAAATACATGAAAGTGTAGTATGCAAGCATGTAGCAAATTCAATTTAATTTACAAGAATGTTGTTACTAAAAAGTAAGATGAAAATTAAATGGTTTATTTGTTAACGTCATAAATGTTCCATTTTACTCTATCGTCTTTGAGCCTGAAACATTTTGGCGCGAAAACTAAACACTAATACATCTTTTGCAGGACAAATACGTTTTCGCTCTAGTATTTAATCTGGGGTATTGTGCACCTATTCTGATGTGGTATTATTAGTATTAGTTATTACGTATTACGTAGTGTCAATCCCATAGATGCTTTAGAACATTCTACCAAAGATTAAACAGCAGATAATGCTACCAAATGTCAAACAATCCCATACTAACATTCCTGTTGACGTAGCCCATTCTATAATGGAGGTCAATTATTGAAAACAATAAGATGTTGTATCCAAACATGAGCATGCCTAACTCATTTGAATATGTCCGAAATGATTTCACTTGCGTTAATCAGCTGACGTTGGTAAACGTAGAGGTTTGTCATAATGTTTGCTGTTAAGCAAAACTAGTAAACTTTTTTGTTTATTGTACAATAGGGGAGCGCTTGGCCACAATCTCGCCTGATGGTAAGCTGAGATGTGGCCTAAGATGGAGCGCGCTTCCCTAGAATGTACCTGTTCACTCTCCTCTTGAAGGCCTCCAAATTGTACTCATCAAACTAAATTGAATGCAATTTTGATTTTCAGAATAAACATCGTAGTAACCGTAAAAGACACTACTACGATTTGTAAAATAGAACTATTACTACGATAGAAAAATTCACACCTCGTACACTCAGACAGTCAACTGTCAACTATTAATAAATAACTATGATAACTCCAGATATTTAAAACAAAACACGGTTTCAGTTTAAACAGTCTTTAATCTGTATCTTGAAAAACTTAGAATTTTAATGATATTTAATATGTACATCATAACAATACTTATTATCATACATAACTACAGTTGAAGTTGATTGGCGGATCTTCTCTGTAAAATCTGTGCATTAAATCCATTCATAATATGAGTTTAGAAAAACGCCTAATAATAAATTCTAGTTGAGTAAACGCTTGAGTTTAATTCCAACACAAAATCATGAAATCTGAAACCACATTTTGCGTAGTAGCTAGGGAAAGGCAGTAATAAAATTAGTTCATACCGCTGATTTTCGTGGCCTTTACATTAAGTAAGCACGAATAGTCAGCAATGACTGTCTAACTAACTGGAAGGGAATGCTGGTAATACTGTGATCGTAATACTGGCTTAGTAATCAGCCAAGTGAATCATGCAATAGGTACATCTTTGGTAAAATATTTTTGAATATTTAGGCGGTTACAGATGTGTGTTGTTAGTAGAATTGTTTTTTTTTTTAATATTTAATGGCCTGGTTAAGTAGAATTGTTATATTTGATCTAAATATGTGTGTGTGTGTGTGTGTGTAATATGTGACAGTAGAAAATATTTAAGATAATTTGGATGTTGTGACAAAAATCTAAAATTTTTTTTGTAAAGCTGAAAGTTTGATACGATTACTTCAAAATTACAACGTTTGAAGATCGCATGATGCTTTAAAAAATAGTCTGATATAAAAAAAAGCACTTCAAAGTTGTTCACCATTGAATAATAAAGAACAGTAGCTTATATATCACATAAGTACCTAATTCCTTCATTTGCCATAACCACAATCCACAATGTATTCTAATTTCCTCCCTGCACATTCATCCCGCTTTTTAATTAGAATAACAAAGGAAGGGAATAAAATTGCAAATATTATACCATACTAGCTGACCCTACAAACTTCCTGACTTCGCGCGAACTGTCAAAGTTCAAACGTCTTTTTGGCGCCAATTAATTTTTTTTTTTTCATAAGGTCTTTGTGACAGTTGCAAACATTAAAAAATTATTATCAATCTATCAATCTATTCACACGTGATGCCGTGACAAAGGGATAAACAGATTCATTTTTATTTATACAGATTATTATGATATTTCTAAATCCTTCATTGCACACGACGCTAGGCTATAATAGTCAAGACCAAGGCGTTGTTTATGGCCGTCAAGTTATGGCGAATCAGGAAACGTGATTTTACATTACTCACATTGTTACATTTGTTCATAAATGTCCTTTTTGTAACAGGATTTATATGTTTATAATGGATGGACTTAAAAATAAAGAAATGATTTGTTATATAGCAACATATCGTGTATACAATTTTCTATTACCTAGCTTATTTGAGTTGGATCTTAAGTTAGATATAAAACTAGTCTTAAGTTAGACATAAAATATTTAGAATTGAAGGTGGAATCAGAAAAAAAAATTTTTTTTTTTATGCATTTTATAGAGTTGACTTGGCAATTCCTTTTGAACGCTCTAGAGTCTAGAGTCTAGAGTCTAGAGTCTAGGTAAACTGTGTGTTGAAATTTTAAACACATCGCGCTAAGACTTCTTCTGCACTTTCATTTTGATGCTCTACGAATGCTCTAGGCTATTTTTCACATAGAATACATCACGAACAACATTCTAAGTCAGTAACTAGTATTTCATTTTGTTCTCTTGGAATGTGACCTTAAGAATAACGAGCGAAAATTTCAAAATTGCAAATAGCAGGTAGCAGTAATCATTACCCTAAAATGGAATACCATAAGTAATGTTCGTACCGTAGTACCCCTATCGTGACCGTTATATCGATTTTGGTGTATTTACCGTCACTTTATGGCCCATAAAGCTGATAACATTCGAAATAGGCCTGTTGTTATTAGTTTATTCACTTAAATGGCCGTTAGAATGGCGTTGTTTATATGATTTACGGATTGTGCTAATTGCTATTTGTTGGTTTACGCTCTGTTGTCTGGTAATCATTGAGGAGCTGTACACACGTTTCACGCTTGTTAAAATTCGGTTGCGTGAATTAATTAACACTGTCTGAAACGTCTACCTAATTTTGTATTGTTTATGATAAACTATAATCTTTTAAAAATTGCAGTCTTTTTACCTAAGAAGTATTTTTATTACTTTTATTAAACGTTTCTCTCTTTTCCCAGAGCGTCTCGACCATGACGACAGCTGCTTAGACAAGACAGATCGGGTCGACGACTACGTGAGCCTCAACACTGGTTTGCGCAAAACCGACTTCTCCGATACCTTCTACGGTGGAAGGAAGGCAAGCTCAGAGGAGAAGTCGAACCGCGCGAGCCCTGAGTCTATTGTCAGCCACGAAAACAACGATTCGCCAAGCAAAAGCCTTCGAGCGACGCGCGAATTCACCGAATCCCCTACGAAAACGATTCGAAGCCGACAAGCCAGCAGGATCCCCCATTCCCCCATTAGAAATAGAACTCCCAGCCGAGGTAATACTCCCAGCCCTAAACATACGCCAGCTCAATCATCCCCAAAACTTACTCCTAAGCTACCGCCTACAGCGAGAAATACATGGGGAGGTAGAACTGCTCCAAACCAAGCGAAAACAAAAGCCAGGCCTACAATAGGAGCAGATACCTTCGAGAATCCAAACAAATCGCCGAAAGCCAAACCGAAGGCGCAAAACGAGGCGTTTAAAAGGAATTCTCCTTTAAGAGCGAGCAGTGCGACCCTCCGGTCTCCTTCACACCAGAAGCCGTTAAGTCCGCTTCTCGAACAGATTTTGCGTTCAGCGGAAACTGCGAAGGATGACGCTACAGTGCTGGAGAAAATGAAGGAAATTATTAGAACATATTCGAAAGGAGAAGACTCACTGTCGAGGACGAGTTCAAAAGATTCAGATTACGCAGATTTCACATCAGCCTGGGTTATGTCTGATGGAAAATTAGAGAGGTCGACGAGTACTAGGCAACTCGCCGCGCCCAGAAAGGATCGTGGCTCAGGTGCTTCTAGGATACCTGCCCCTGTTTCGATTGGCTGCAGGCGGTCAACCTCCACATCCCAATTCCCTTGACCTACTCCGGGTCCCCGAAAAGACTGAATTTATATTCGAATCCAGTTTTAGTGTTAGTGATTGGATGTTC
Source organism: Colias croceus (assembly GCF_905220415.1). NCBI lineage: Eukaryota > Metazoa > Arthropoda > Insecta > Lepidoptera > Pieridae > Colias > Colias croceus. The sequence continues at coordinate 9,294,008 of NC_059555.1, forward strand.
AAAGTGAACAGGAGTGTTTAAATTTATATCATGACGATATTTTTAGGTAAACGACACATTATCGCTACCATATCTATTTCGATAAGTAGTGTTTTTATAAGTCTAACGTAGTACTAATTGTTCTTTATAGAAAATTTGTACTAACATTGACATAACACATTCAAAATTGTGAAGTGGCACCTATTTGTTTAGTGGTGAATTATTATATGAAAATGAAAAGAAAAAAATATGAAAGCTCGTAATTTACCACAAAACATATAGGTGGGTCGTAAAATTTCTAACAATTATGATGTTATGACAAAGAAAAATTAGATGGTGCTAAATTTAGGTTATTTAAAGCTATTTTAATTTTTTACTGACAAAGTTGTTGACGTTGCAATGTTTCAATACATTTAAGTATTCAACCATTACAATGTTTTACTTTATGTATGACGATTTTAGTTATGTTAAGTTACTAATGTTAGTTTTAAGTTAACCCGGCTTTTAAAATTATTCCCTACGATTGGCTCAAGTTAGCTTTTGCATTTAAAATGTCATTCCAAATGCGCCGGGATTTTGGCAATTTTTTCTACTTTTTCAGTAATCTCATTTATTTCTGGATGATAAAGTTAAGATAGAAAGAGAGCTTATGATTTGGTAGAGAAGATAGGATACAATGCTTTATGGACACAGCAAATATACATGGAGTAGCGGAGTTTGGTTCCTTTACCCTATAATTGTTGTGTGCATAGAAATAATAAAATTTGTAGTAAATTTAAAATTTTGATGCACTTTTTGAAAAAAAAGTATATAGATTATAACGTAGATCACAAATCGTACCTCAGTAGTATACCAGGGCAAATAAATATTTTTCCACACTATGACTCGTTAACACAACCGTCCATAAATACAATATGGAGTAGATGTCGTTTTCGTTCATTTCAATGGATAATTTAATGTTGAATTAAATTAATGTCCGAAGCGACGATCGTGTGTTGTTTACTATTTAAATGTGACCACAGCCTAGCTAATAAAAAAGACAAAAATAAAAACAACTGTCAAAACTGTCAAAATTCAATTGACTCTTTTTGGCAGCCAACAATCTGCATTTTGCAATTTTTTTGCACTATTCCAATGCGTTATAGACATAAGTGTACTTGTATAATTTGTAAACTCATTACCCTTTATTGCCCGATTGTGTGCTATTTATTGTTAACACATATAATAGACAATGCTTCCATAAATTCTAGACTTAATCGGTTTGTCTATGGTATTTGATTAACAACACAAAAAAGGTTTCATTGTTGCTGGACCGTTTACAGACCGATATAGTTCATGTAATGTTACTTTATGTAAATTTTTACATAACCAGTTATGTTATCGACCAAGCGTTATAATTATATATTTGCCTACAATCTGCGAATTGTAAAGCTCTTGCTTGTTTTAGGGAAAGTATATGTTTGTCACTCTCGATTTTACCTAAGTCTAGCTAATCTAAGAACATACAGACAGCATAGTTATGAAAACAATTTCACCAATTATGCAAATGGAAAACAGTGGTAAATATACCAATAATAAAAGTGAAAAAAAAAAAAATGTGTGTGCGTGAATTTGTTCTTTAATTTCCCGCCAAAATTTGAAATAAGAAAGTTATCTGTGATAATTTTTTTCTAATTCGAATACAACTATGCTGCCTGTATTGTCTCAGTTCATATTATGTTTCATAATGTTATTGCGTTTCCAATTCTGATAGGAGATCATTAGATGTTAATTAAATTAAAAATAATTTAAGAAATATATTATTATTTAAGATTTGTCACTGGATAAAGACATTACAATGATTTAGAGTAGAATTTTTGTGTTTCGTTTTTAAACGTAATTTATATCTTGTCTATTTATCTAAAATAAGTTATTTTACTTTATCTCCTAACAGAATTGGGAATGTTCGATACTATTCTTCTATATTTATTTTTTCGTAATTAAGTGTCATTGCTCTGTATTAAAAAAAATCAAATGTCAATGTCATGGCATAAAAAAATGAATCTGTCACTGATGTAGATTATATAAAATTTGTATTTAAAAAAATGGAATACCAGCAATGACATAAGATTACGAATCGCGCTGTTCTAGAGGCTAAGCAATATTTCTCTCTTACGTACGTTACCAGTAATTATGCCATAGAAATTGTTGTAATTCATTCAATAAAATGTCAATAATGGATTCATTGTTCTTTTATTTCTGCCTATACACATGCAATTATATACAATTCATTCAGGTTTTAACAATGGCTATTAAGTTATACGTATATGGGTTTACAATTGTGCAAAATTGACTATTGCAATTTGTTATGAACTACCTAGTACCTAAATATCCCAGCTCTCTATTTTATTAATCTTATAAAAAACTATAAGCTGTATCTGTATCTGCTGTATAACTTCAAAATCTCTGGTCACATCACAACCGTCAAATCTGTCACAATAGAAGAAAATTCGCAATGTCCTAATGTTGTATTTATTTAAATAATGGGCAGTTTTATGGGCTAATAACAATGAGCACTATCGCGGTCCACTTCTGGGAGACTTCATTCTTTTTGCTGATCATTTTTGCTGCTTTCCTCTCAATCCGTGGTCTCTGGAGGGCCACCAGGAACTCGAGGCTATCGTGTCAACGGTATTATTCTACTATTCTAATAAGTAGCATCCTATTTCCTTCTGTGCTTTTAGCATCAATAATAATTATGATTAATTAATGAAATTTTTTTGTAAAATATGTTTTATGCCAAAATATTATTCTTTCTCAATAGCATAAAAACTACAGAACCGATCGATCCGTTTTTATTAATGAAAACGTTTTAATTTAGGAAAATAAATGTTATTTTTAATTAATGCTAGAATAATTATTTCTACAGCATGGATTAATACTACTTATTATGGATTTTGCGGCTATAATCCTGGGTTGTATTATGTACCTGCTTCTAGTTGGAATACGTAAGTGTATAGAAAATGTGAAAATTATACAATAATTACAAGTTGAAAGTTATTGTGTTATATTATTTGAAAGTTAATAGTAGGTACAATATTTTCTATGAAGTTGTCGCTATGTTTCAATAAAAAAAAAGCTTAATATTTTTTTTATTGAGAATAAATTTATTTAAATTTCAAAGATAGGTAGTAATGTGTTCATTTTCAGTGATAATCATAAACGAAGCGTTCTGCAAATCTGTTTGTTTGAGGAACGCACGCCTCGCTGCTAGTCCTGAAATGCCGGATATAGAACTAAATGAAAGAATACCATCAAAATCTAAACATAAAAATTATCAAAGCCGTGGCAAAGGAGACGCATATGTTTTTAATACATAAAACGAACACTAGATGGCGCTGTATCAAATCAACTAAGGAATAGTTTCATGGATTTCGAATAAAACAATATTTATTATCACAAGGTTTTTTATTTCTTACAAATTATTTTACATGTAATTAAAGCAGTTTAATAAATATCTAGCAGGTAAACCGCTATGATTAGTACCTATTTTAGTCCGAAATACTTAAAACTAACTTGAGCACCTACATACCTTATGTTTAATTAAAAATAATAAGTATTATCACAGTTCTAATCCTCTGGGAAAATTTTGTTCATTGGCACTGAATTGAATATTTTATTTGTGACATCTTGGAAAACTGAGCTCAAGCTTTTTTCGTATGAATCCTTCAATTCATTGAAAACCAAATCGGAATTCTCGTTGAGGAACCTGTAAATTATAAAACAATTTAATTAATCAATTACTGCTTTAAATAGTATTTTAACAAGGAAATTTTATCTCCATGTTCATTTTATTATAACAATAATTAAAAGTTTATCTTACAAGTTAGAAAAATTAGTAAGTTACATACAGTACATTTACTAATCACTGCCATCTTGCGGTGAGTAGTTGAACTATTGCAATTTTATATTAGTCACAGACCTATCTGGTAGATGGCGCTGTTTCATAAAATTAAAACTTACAAATTCCAAACCTGTCCGCTAGATGCCGCTGTTTTATAAAAATGCAACTTACAGATTCATTTGGTCTCCGAGCCGTTTGTCGCCGTTGAATAAATTGGAGAAGTGTAAATACACTCTTTGTGGGATAAATTTGACTCTGTAGTCACGAATTCTCATGTATGTTTCTCCATCTTTAACCACAGGTTCTCCTATTAAATCGTGTTTTACTACCAAGTTAACTGAAATAAATTATTTATTATGTATTATATTTTTCATTTAAAATCCCGTATTAAAAAAAACGGAGTGTTTATTGAAACATTATGTAAATTATCTTTATAATATTAGTATCATATGTGATCATAATTAAGTTTTTCATCTAAAAATAGTTTCGTCTATTCAACAACAGATGGCGCTTATACATACCCATAGTTACATTAGCGATGCCTTTTCCTTGAATTGGCAGAACTAAAATCCTTCCCTTCATGATGTAGTCAGCTATGAACTCCATTTTGGGGGTTAATGAGTCGGTTCTTAATCTGTAGTGTTTCAAATCAGCCCTAGAAATGTTTAAAGCGTATATCGTATTGTTTATTATTAATTGCTTAAGTAATGATATTTGCTGCCATTAATTAAATTATAAGGCTATATTGATGATTTTTTAAGATGTTTAGAATTACCTAGCTAAAAGGAAATAAAAACAAGAAACAAGTAATATTTATTTTATTTATTTCCTACTAGCTTACCGCCCGCGGCTTCGCCCGCTTTAAGCGATTTGAGATTTAAACTATCCTATCTCTCAAGTTGGATCAAACTGCACATGGTGTGCGAATTTTATTATAATCGGTTACCTAAGTGGTTTAGGAGTCCATTGAGGACAAACATTGTGACACGAGATTTATATATATTAAGATAACGATTGATGATGTGATTTTTGACACATAGGTACAACTGCAATTTTTAGAATGCAGAAGAATATCTCTGTTGAAGCTCATGAAAATAAAAGTCAATTTGATACGCATTCTTATAAAGGTTTTAACAATTTTCTCGATAGGCCAGAACCTAACATCCTAGTGAATACATATTATTATTAAAAAAGAAATAAAAAGCTCATACTTATAGCTAGTCAAAACAGAGTCCGTCAGGCCATGCAGCCTAATATTTTTATAGTTTTGCGTGATGGTGACGGGGCCGGCGCCTGCTTCGATGTTCATGCCGGAGACTGCGAGGGGCTCTAGCGGTGGTACTGAGAGGGTTGGTATACCTGGAATATTGATTATTGTATTAAAAAGTTATCTACACTAATATTATAAAGAGGAAAACTTTGTGTTTGATTGTAATGAATAGGCTCATAAACTACTGGACCGATTTTAAAAATTCTTTCACCATTCGAAAGCTACATTATCCACGAGTAATATAGGCTACTGGCTAGGTTTCTATCCAGGAAATCCCACGGGAACGGGAACCATGCGGAAAGCTAGTATTTTATATATTTAAGTAAACACACTATGGGTTTCCAATATGGGTGTTTTCTTAAAAATATTACACGTCTGTTTGATAAATAAATTTAATCTGTGTAATTGTGTATTGGTAACTAATAAATGTAATAAATAACCAATAGCTAATTTGTAAAAACAAAATTAAGTATATGCATAGTAATTATTGAAATCAGGATTATCTTCTATTGAAGGGTAAGAATAATACTTAGGATAAGAAACACTTGTAAAAAACAGGTACTAACCTGTATGAAAATACCTTTACCTACATGCAAACTACATCTTAGTTAATGCTCTAAGAACTAGGTACATGAGTCGGCTCGAAACTTCATCAATATTTTATTTAGTTAATGAATTAATTACCTATCATAACTACTTACGTCCCTTCCCCGAATCGTAATGATTCATATTCATATAATATCATTGTTTTCATATCACAATAACACATATTTTTCTGTCTTGCATCATCGCGATTCGCGATCTATACCTACAGTGCATCTGTCGTGGCCATATCGTAGATTTGCTCATTTCATGAAATGGCCAATTTAGTATGGCCAGATCGTTAAATCGTCAACGTTTCACGATTTCACGAGATGCGACCATTTTTGTTTCTTTTATAAAAAACCATTCGCTTCTGGTATTCGCCGGCGCTACCGCGGCACTAACTTAAATGACAATAAACAAGTTCTTAAAATATTCAGAATTTTTTAATGTTTTATGGACTCTCTAAGATATTTTATACGATCTGGCCAAATGTCGATGACCAAATCGTGAAACGTTGACGATTTAACGTTCTGATCAAACTATGTTGGCCATTTCATGAAATGAGCAAATCTACGATATGGCCACGACACATCCATACATGAAAGACTTCTAAATTTCGACTACCCACCCCTCTTTGACGAAATAAACCATCATTTCACGCGTTGCCATTTCCAATTATTAATCTTGTCATCTGAACTACGCACCCCTCCTAGTCGAATCAAAATCTCGACTACGCACCCCTCCTAGTCAACTTCATACCTCTCCTAGTCGAAACCAATTCTCGACTACACACCCCACCTAGTCGACTAACCTTTCTTCATCTTCCTCAGCGCGTCGGGCACAGCACTCTTGAGGCAGTCATTGAGGCCAGCGTCCCTCTGTCGACACCGCTCGAAGTCGTCAGCTGTAACATTACGACATGAGACCTTAACAATACTGTTGCTTCATGTGTGATCAGGACCGTTGTGAAAGGAGATTTTGTGGAAGAAGGATTTAATAATTTCATATACAGGGTTACTTGTAAAACACCGGCAACCTCGCAGGACAAGATAGCTAACATCATAAGCAACAACATTTGTTCTACGACTTTTGATAATTTGTTAGATTTTATTTTCATACAAAAATAAATATTCATTTAATTTTCCGTTTGAATATTATAAACTCTACGCCTCCCAAAAATTACGTAAACAAGAAGCGAACGAGAGGGGGAAGGGGATGTCGCGTCGTCCATCCGATAATGAATAGAACATAGACTTACAAATCTTAGGAGAGTACAATAAAAGTTTAAAAAATCATTTAAAAATAATTTATTGCGTTATGACAAAAGTCGTAGAACAATTAATTTTGTTACTTATGATGTTAGCTATCTTGTCCTGAGAGGTTGCTGGTGTTTTACAAGTAACCCGTATATGTACATGTCACTACATAGAATAAAATAAAGCTTCTCTTCCCGCTCTCTGTCTCTATGTATGATTCTTTCTTTTTAACTACGCAACAGGTATTGATGCGGCTTTTTTAATAGGTAAGTAGGGTGCATCAAGAAAGATAAAGCGGGTGAAGTCAGCGAAAAGCTAGTTTAAAAATTGGAACACACCAAGGAGTAAAATTGTTCGAAAGTAATTTTTACTTTACAACGACATATCGATGCGTCTACAGTTTACAGTTTACAGAGGATCATAATAAAAGCAAAAAACATTATTTTATGTAGAGATGGATTGCTAAATAATAACGGTGCATTTATACAAAACGAACATAGAGCTAGAGCAAGAGCATTAATCTTTCGTGATCTTTTAGTGTAAAAGAAAACTCGTATTCAGTGTTGTTCAATATTAGAACATTGCATAAAATCTTTTCGAACGCACTAAGAACAACGAAAGAATGCTCTACGCCTGTTTACACTAAAAATGTACATAGATTTAGAATGAGCATTTGCTCGTTTGATGTAAATACGCGCGAAAATGGTCAAGACAAAAGGCACCGTTATGAAATCTTCTATTTCATTTAATGCTTTAAAATGAAATCCTACTTTTATAAATATGTATTTCTCAATTGAAGATTTGAAATATAATAATTATTATTACCTAGCTTGAATATTTGAAATCTACGTAAAAACTAAAGACTTTTTAGCACAAATAAAACCATGGAGAAAGCTAACAATTTTTGTCAGAAATCTATATAATAAAATTATTACTTAAAAAAATATAAATAAAAATTTTTACGGCAGTCGCGTGATAAAATGCAGGAGCGATGACGCGGTATTAGCTTGTTTAATGTGACGTAACGTAGGTCAAGTTCAACAGGCGAAATATTATGTTGCATAAGTATTTATTTATATTTAGAGATTGCTTGTTTTTATGATTATGACGATTAGAAAGATATTCTACATATTTTTGTAATGAATCTGATTTTAGAATGAACTAGAAAACCGGGCGAACTCCGTTTCGCCACCAGAGACACCTTTTCTTTGCTATAAACCTCACGGAGCCCGAGACCTTTCCACGGATGCAAAACCGTGGAAATCGATTCGTGCATTCTGGAGTTATAGCGTCAGGAAGGAAAACCTGACTTATTTTTATATAGTAGATAATGTTTATTTAGTTTAGTCGAACGCTCTTTTCCAAAGATTGATGTAAATATTAAAAAAAAATTTTATGTACCTAGTGTTGTAATTTTTTTTATTCACATGTGAATGTGTTTTAATTGTTCATTTTTAATGTCAAGTACATAATTAAAAATAAGCCTTTCATATAGTTATTATGTTTGTTGAGTATTATCTCCGAAACGGCCCCACCGATTGTGATAGGACTTTCACTGAGAAATAATGTTATATTATGACAATACCTATTGCGATTATGGCTTACAGAGGTCAGTCATTGACCGAAGTACAATGTGTGATTAATAATTAATTAATTATTAATGAATAAGGAAGGAATAATTAATTATTGGCCGATGTCCAGGATTGATTGTTTTATTACAAAGGATAAACGCATAAATCTGATATGCCGTATTACTTAATATAAAAAAATAAATAACAGTGGTTCTCAAACTGTTTGGTACTCCTCCTGATAAACTATGATATAAATATAAGTATAATTACTATAAACAGGGATGTGATATATGCAATGGACAAAGTAAAACTAGATTGCGCCAAAAGTTGTGTAGGTATTCTAACATAAGTACCTAAAAGAATCGAAAGATTTTAAATTTACAGCATGTATATTTGTCTAAATCGAAGCATTAATTTGGTTCCAAACCCTCATAGATCCCCCTGTAATCTCCACAAAATCCAGGACGTTAATCTCTAGCATTTTGCTTTAGCATCTCATTTCAAGTCACGCGGGTGTTTGGCAAGCAAAGTCGACCTTGCGCTCAATACACGCTCCCAACCGCATGTTTTGTAAGATGCCTCTACAATAAGTGGAATATTTTTGCCCTTACTGTTTCCTAAGTTGTGATGTGTGATTGAGCGTGTAATTTTTATTTACGTTTTAATTGGAGTCCTTGACTTGGCTGACGCGGCTTTCTTTTGCGGCTGCGTGCGTTTTCTTAATTTTTTATCGAGTTGAGTAAAGGTTCAGTAAATATGAAATATTTGCAACATGCAGGGTGCTGTTTTCTTATGAAATTATATTTATTTATGCTTTTGAAAATATTTAAGCAATTATGAGTTGAATTAGCATTCTTAATAAAGTCCGGAAAAAGGTAAATCTAAAGTCTAAAGGTAAATTAGGTATCATAGGTACCTACGTTTTGGTACGAATGTAAAATAAGTTTTTGTATTTATAGATTATAGGTAGGATTTTTATCGTATTAACATATTAAATCTGTTATAATTTTAACTTTTAATGAAGCTGTACACCGTTTACCCATCAACTTCGTACCAAAAGAAGAGATATGATATTTCATATGTAAGTTTATCTGTCTGTTAAAGTCTGTAGTCGTGAAGAATCGAAGAAAATGTATGATATTATGACTGTACTTTATAAATAAAAAGTAACCTTCTTCCATGTCCAATTACAACCTTGCATTATCAAAAGTGTTCGCTAATAAACTGAAAAGTTGAAAACATCATCGAAAATGGACAATCCGTACTTAAATAATAATTAATAACCTTTCTATAGCTCACTATAATTGTGTCTTATTTACGACATTGGAAAAAGCCAAGACCTGATGTGAAAAAGATGGCTTGATAAATGTCAATGTGAATCACATTAAATTCATTATGATGCCAGAAAGTTGAATAAATAAATAATTAATTATTATCGACTATGTAGCATAAAAAGCTTTTTGAAAACTGCTCAAGAATTAATTATATTAAAAATTGAAACGAGCGATGGGATGAAATTAAAATATTTCGCTTTTTATAAGTCGATTGCAAGTTTCCGAAAATCATTTAAATTGACACCCTTTTTTGAAATTAAATAAATGTGACATCAATTATTGACCTTTTTTTAATTTTTAACATTCCTAATAATTGTTTTAGAGTTTTCTTCTCTTACCGTTGTTTATTAAAAGATTTGTGTACATAGGTACGTGCAAATATACGTATTCCTTTCTTTACCAATATAAAATTATTCATCTTGTGTCATAACTCATTACGAACCGAAGTGTGTGTCTTGTTAACCGTTGGAATTAAAATTCTGAATTTCCATAATTACAATTAAATACGTTTGCAAGTGTTACGTTGTGTTCCGTGTTTGTATGAATACTAATTGTGGATGACTATGTGTGACTAGCTTCGGCCTGTGGCTTCGCTTGCTCAGTCCAGACAATATTATAATTGAAGCTTATTCACAGATCCTTTACAATGATCTACTATCTATCTATACTAAATTCTATATTAATAATTGTATCAAGAGATTAATGTAGACTCATGTAATGGAGATATGGATAAAATTTTCTGTTAGTTTGTTTGTTGGTAGTTACCTACTCAAAAACTTTTTCATCGAAAATATTTAACAAGTATAAACGGGAAATCGTAATATTCCGGAAACAGGCTCTTTAATCTTGTATTTTTTTTGTTCAAACGTTTCGGAGCTGAACGAGCTTTAAAACTGTAAATGTTAGGTAGGTAGTTTAAAGTTTTCATCATAATTTGTACCATCGTTTCCACCTTTGAATAGCAAACATACATCAAATCACGGTTGATAACAGTATTATTATTACGTACCTACGTAGATCTGCACCGTTCACGGATTTTTATGCAAAGGTGGCCCGTGGCATTTTTATAAAATGCATTCATTTTAAATGTCGTTGATGAGGAAAAATTTGAATCGTAATTTTCATAAATAATCATATAAATTATTTTCGTTATCTGAGTAATCCGTGACATTTAATTTTTAAATTAAATTAATGGATGCAGTAATGAAAAATACACAATTTATTATATTCGGTACCTACAATAATATAGATCCGTATTCTAGTGATAATTTAATTAAAATTGTGATAGCTTCGATATTTATCTCTTCGCTTCAGGTTGAATGATTGTACATACTATGAAATTTGGTGAGGCTTCGTTACAGTTTGTATGTAGTAGTTTTCCGCCCGCAGCTTCGCCCGCGTTTTCAAACAAAAACCCGCATAGTTCCCGCTCCTGTGCGATTTCCGGGATAAAAAGAAGCCTATGTCTTATTCTGGGTCTTCAGCTACTTACATACTAAATTTCATTGTAATCGGTTCTGTAGTTTTTATGTGAAAGAATAACATCCATCCATCACAAATTTTCGCATTTATAATATTAAGTAGGAATTCTGCTTTTCATTCGATTCAGTTTTCCAATTATTTTTTTATTTCTTTGCATTGTTTGAGACAAGATGGCGTCCTGTGAAATGTCTTAGAATATTTATTAGTCTATTATGATAATATTGTTGTTAGTTACCTTGAGTTTAGTATCCATGGCTATAAGGGAATGCAAATGACCACGGATATGTAAGTAAATGAAGGAAAGGTATTGAATAAGAGATGCATTGACGGACGACAAGCTGAAGAGTTTGTTTGTTTGTTTGTTTGTTTGTTTGAACGCGCTAATCTCAGGAACTACTAGTCCGATTTGAAAAATTATTTCGGTGTTAAATAGCCCATTTATCGAGGAAGGTTATAGGCTTATCATCACGCTGAGACTGCGGGTGAAACCGCGGAGCACAGCTAGTGTACACAGTACAAATAAACATTCAACTTAGTTCAAGAAACAAAATCTCTTTTGATAATCCCTTCACTTGTAAGATAATATATCATAGTTAAGAGATAGTGTTCGCGATCATAATGCCTAGAAAGGTAAGTAATTACGTAAGCACTTTCAACGTTAGCTAACTGTTAGGATGTGAATTTACTATTTCACGCAAATACTACTGAACCGATTACAATGAAATTTAGCACACATTTAGAGGGTGACTTGGATTAACACATAGGATATGTTTTATCCCGGAAATCCCACGGGAACGGGAACTATGCGGGTTTTTCTTTGAAAACGCGGGCGAAGCCGCGGGCGGAAAGCTAGTTACACATTAGTTGCAATATAATGCTAATACACTTCTTCTAGCCTGCAGGCTCGTTGGTGAAACTGCGCGGCACTTGATGTCACTAAACCATTTTTCTAACACCAACCATATTATTATAAATTTATAACCAAGTGCAACGACCAATTATGACCACGTATGTCATCGACCTTTGCAATAGATTTAGGATGAATAAGGCAGGGGCGTGTGAAGGCCAGCCCTGGCCATTGAATGTAAATGGCTGGTAAACAATGCACACATTTAAATGCAACACACAAGGACGCAGTTATTTTTGTTTATTTTGTGACGGGAAAAGTAAACAAATGTGTTAGGTAGGTGGGTAGGAATTAGGTCAAAGGGAACCCTGTAGTCGACGACTATCCTTATTAATTTAAATCATAACATTTAAAATAATGTGAAAGGTTTTTATGTTCTAACAGATGTTGCATTCGTAACTGCTGAATAGATTTGAATAAATTGTCTGATTAGTGTGTTTGTATGTTTGTCTTTCTATCGCATCGCAATGGAGCTACGTATAGTATAGAATATACAATAGGTATGGGGTATTTAATATCTTTGGCTGGAGTCAGTTTGAAAGTATGATTTGTAAAAAATGGTTTTTCCGATGGGAGGATTCAATATAATGAGTAGATATTGGAATAACTTCGAAATTTATAAATCTCATAGATGGCGTGCCGCGCTTGTATTGTTACAACTGAGTATGTAATTTTCCTCGGGCAACTAGGTACAACTAGTCTATATATACATTTAATAAATCTGTAGAAGGGTTAATTCTGTACATTGAAAGTATTGAAAAAATTAAAAGCACTGGGGGTGTTACTAGATCGATACCAAACCCAAATACGTGATTAAAAAACGATTTTGTCTGTTTGTCTGTCTGTCTTTCTGTATGTTCAGACATCACGTGAAAACTAACGGTTCGATTTCGATGAAACTTAGTATAATTATACCTTACCCTGGGCATAAAATGGGATACTTTTTATCCTGGAAAAATACCTACGTAGAAAAAATAAATCTAAATTATTAATGTTTCCGCGCGGACGCAGTCGCGGGCGGAAGCTAGTAATCTAATAAAAACATAGTACTATTCCAATGTACATATCGATACGGAATAGTGTTAAACCATTGAACCGCTGCATTACACAACCGACAAGTAACTCTATATCTTCGGTAATTCCAAACGTTACACATATTACGATCGCTTAAATAATCTGAATTATTATGCAGATTAGATTGGAAAAGAGAATAAAAACGTTTGTGAATAGATAATCCTACTAAAATTATAAATGCGAAAGTTTGTGAGGATGTGTGTGTTTGTTACGCTTACACGCAAATTCTACTGAACCGATTACAATGAAATTTAGCACAGATATAGAGGGTAACTTGGATTAAGACATAGAATAGGTTTTATCCCGGAAATCCAAAGAGAACGGGAAATATGCGGGTTTTCCTTTGTAAACGCGGCTGAAGCTGCGGGCGGAAATCTAGTATATTTAGATAGGTAATTACTGATTACTGTAAGAGTAAAATTACGCGTAAAAGATTAACACTTACGTTGTATTAACAATCACACTATTTATGATAGAGCAGTTGCTATTGTTAATTATTGTATATCGAATTCAAATTAAGATATTTTTACCATTTTCTCAGTTGAGCTTGAAGCTTGAAGCTTGAAGCAAAGCACAATATAATTTTTCCATTTACATCTATACTAATACTATTAAGCTGAAGAGTTTGTTTGTTTGAACACGCTAATCCCAGGAACAACTGGTCTGATTTGAATTTTTTTTTTGTGTTAGATAGCCCATTCATCGAGGAAAGCTATAGGCTATATATTATCACGCTAAGACAAACAGGAGTTGAGCCACGCGGGTAAAACCGCGGAGCGCAACTAGTATTATTATATTCAATAGAAAAAGTATAAAAACATAGAACAAAGGCAAATTCCTTAAACAATGCTATATATAACTATAGATGTGTTATATATTTATAGATAAGATAATTAAACACGATCTAATGTAAATATACTAAGCCATTATGTGAGCTAATAATTTAATATTTAAACATTGAGATAATATTAATATGGAGACGATACCGCCTACATCACATATGTTCCACTCAACATACGTCATGTGGCGTAACTGCACTCAGTCGCTTGCTCGCTCATTGGCGCGAACGTCACGCTCATTTTTTATTTGTTTTAAAGTGAAAAGCATCAAATATGCCTACGTGTGTGTTACGATATTGCACAAATAATACAAAGAATACGGAAAAGTGCAAAGGAATAACTTTTCATCAGTAAGTAACTAGATAATAATTTTTAAAACTTAGTTAGAGCAAAATTTTTGGCGGGCGACATTTTGTCATAGATTAAAAATTTAAGATATGACATTGGGCATGAAATAAGTGTTGTTAGTAATATTTGCTGGCGTATATTTTTATAGTATAAAATAATAATTTTACATATTTAGAAAAGCATAGACTGGTTGTTAATTGAAAAAAGGTGAAATCATGAAATATGAAAATCAATTACTCAATCACCAATTTTTTTTTGTTAATTGATTTTAATCAAGTTTTTAATTGATATTGTATAAGCTACTGACTTGAACGTATAATTGAATTATTATTTATTTATCTGCACTAATATTATAAAGAGGAAAACTTTGTTTGTTTGTTTGATTGTAATTAATAGGCTCATAAACTACTGGACCGATTTTGATGAAAGGAGAATGCCCATTTTTGGTACTGGTTTTTCTCATGCATCAAGACAACAATACTATTAAAAAAAATCTCGGCAATTTAGAGGCCTTCTTACCATCGGAAAATATATTTTGAACAGGGAATGTTTTGTAAAATCTAATAAGACATGTAATTGTTTAGATCCGTTATTATAGATTTAGTGTCCATTACCGGTTACCACGGTAACCAAGCGGTAACTTATTACATTTACTATGGTAAATAGCTAAATGTATTAATATCGATTATTGTTTTCATTGAATTACAAAAAAAATCAATTAACATAAAATCACTCTTTAAGGTATTGTTTATACACTGTAGGTTGTTTTAACAAAGATAGTGAAGTAAAATAATATAAATATGTATATATAACAAAAATATTATTATGACCATGTAGGTAACCAGTTATTTCTTATTTGTTTCTTTCTTCGAATATGTAGTGAAAAAATGATTCAAACATTGTTGTTTGAATCATTTTTTCACTACAACATGTAAACCAACAACAACAACATGTAAACCGAATAAAAACTCAATTGGCATTTTTAAGTATATATTTAGGTTTTCTTGAAATCCGTCCCGGAAGATTTCTGGTGCCTACCTACACTAGCCGATGAACAGATAGACTTTGTCTGAAAGCATAAGCTCTACGCATAGATTAAATATGTTAATCGAAAAATAACCTTTGGACGATAAAATGTTACCTAAATCACACATAAGCCTAACTAAATCGGGGTTATTTAAGTTTTGAGGTTATTTCACATTTTTCTCAATATCTTGAAAACCCCTGTTTTTATCACAAAAAAATCAATTGGTAAAAATCTTTTGAATATCGAAGAACCCTCCAAAACCACTCTGGCATTGACGCAACACTGTACTGTGGTCCATACTTTCATGGGCATTCTCCTTTGGCACAGACAATCTTAAGACCCTGAGAAAGAACATAGGCTACTTTTTATTGCGAAATATGTGCCACGGGTGAAGCCGGGGCGGACGGCTAGTTCAGAGATAAGTAATTAATATTTTTTCTATTCAAGGTTTCCATGTCTGGGCCGTGAAGAAAGGGAAAAATTATTATTTTTTTTTTTAAAAAGGCTCAATTTGTAAGGAATAAAAATTCCCATAGCCCTGACTGAACCTAAAACACGAAAAAAAATTAAATTATTCCATATGACGTCACTATTTACATCATCCTATATTATATGCCAGATATTGTTAGCCCCGCGTAGTAAAGTCAGTTTATACCTAAAATAAATATTAAGTAAGTACAAAGAAAATTTCAAGTCAACGTGCATGTAAGGAGTGGCACCCAATAAAATATACAGAATGAAACAAAGTGTCGCCTCTATAGCGGTGAGTCAGTGACATCGCATAATCTATGACTGTCTAGCCGTCATTCGCGCGCCCCGCGCCGCCGCGCTTGGCGCACAGATTTTGTTCGTTGTGTCTGCTCCATATTAATATTATCTCAATGTATTTAAATAAATTATTTACTAACTTATGACGCGAATCCGGAATAAAATCGCTGAATTATGCAATAAATAAAAATTTTGGTCAGGAATTTCCTTCAATATGTACGGAACTTGTAATATAAGTAATGATTAAATTGTCAAAAAAATAGACATATACATACAGATATAGATATACAGACGTAGACGTAGACATATTATGTATTTTTTGGGCACATCAATCACTTTCTCCGGTAAATATACGTATCGACTATTTTTAAAATGTGTCTTTTGTTAAATGTTAATTAGAAGCTTCCTCTTGCGGAAAGACTCCTCTACCTACTATTTAGGTACTACATAATAATTCAGAATTTAGATTAGTATATGGTGTGAAAGTAAGGTTATTAACTTAGTATGGTAGTACCTATTGTATTTCATAATATCAGGTCTATTAAATTTATATGAATCCATCACATAGGTAGCGTATTTAAATAAGTATATTTGTTTTACCATTAAACATGCGTCTCTTACTCCGTGTAGATTGTTATTTGGGAAACGATAATTAAACTTATTAACCTATATGGAAAATCTTACGGAAAACCATCTTACGAAAACTTGAGCTTTACGATTGAGATCTTGAAATTCCTGTCTAACAATATATTCATGAATATTAATTTATTGCAACTTCGTAGTGGGTTACATTGTTAAGATTTTATACTATTCTGAGAACTTATTAACAAGAATTAAGATATATATTAAAAAACAAGATATGTATATGTTTTGCAATTTAACATAAGTGATAATTTTATTATAAAGCCCAATCTGGAGTAAGGTCACTGGTGAAAGAAATTTTAATATCGATTTAGGAGTTTTTGAGTGTATATGTTACAAACATACAAAAATAAAAAAATGTGTAGATCATAGAACTACTTTCTGGCGCTCGTGCTGTAGGAAATATGGAGGTTCCTAATAATATGGAGGTTTAAGGAGAGATAAATTTTTGGCAATAGATTATTAAAAAAATTCTTTGGTATAGAAATGTTCTCTCAATCAAAATGGTAGAGTAAATATGTAGTAAGTAGTAGTAAATAAGCTTACGCTTATGTGCTTTTAATTAAGGGTATGTTTTCACTTTTCACTAAACTCTATTTAATTGAATTGTAAATAATTCTTTTGAAATTAACCTTGTAGTATTAAGCCACTTCACGTTCTCATTTGTAAAAATATAAACGTGTCATTAATCATAATATATAAATCAGTTACTATCTTGTTAGTAAGAAACAGTGAACCATTTAAGGGTGTTCAAATCTTAATCAATAAAATCTAGAGTTGCTAACAAGCCAGATTATAAATAAAACCAAAGCACATATTGTGACATTTCTTTATATTTGTAAGATGCATGTTTTGTAAAGAAATTTTCAAGTTTGTTGCACCACGCGTCCTTTTGGCGGCGCGTATTTGCGAAATGTTTACTTTTAAGTTAATTTCATCTGGTGAAGGACATTCGACTTAATGAAATTATGTTGCACAGTGTATCCGATTTTTAATTTTTTTTTTATCGAGGCTTGTGAGGATTTTTTTTAATATGCGTATTTTTGCCCAGATAGAATATTAAATAATTTGTGATCGATCACTTAAAATAATGATTTTTGTGATTATTGTTAAATATTATAGATTGCGCAGTGAAATTTAAAGAAAATAGGTATAGTTTATATTTTTCGATATATCGAGAATGATGGTCCATAATTATTCTAAATAGGTAAGTATGTTGATGGGTAATTAATTCAAAGTGATTTTTTAACGTAGATAAATTATTGTCACATCTCCATGATAATAATTGGAATATTAAGTAATAATAAGATCTTTATTTTGTGCTTAATAAAAAGCAAATCTTAAATTTTATGAAAGCATACAGAAAATCATTTTACTATAAAGCTAATATTGAACATGAATCAAGCATGAAAAAACATCTAAAGAAAGGTAAAATTATTTGTACTTCTCGTAACTACGTTAAACCTTAACCGCATTTTTAAGATTAAAGAAATTAAAAACTTACGCAACGAATTCTGCGCGAGCACTGAACTTAATATGAAAATAAAAAATAAACGAAGCATATTGTTTCACTTTTAAACTCTTTTGATGAATGTCTCTTACGAGTATCCGAACAAGAGTGAGAGTGCGCGCGCAACGCTCTCCTGTCAACGACTAAATTCGCGCGCTTTTCGCCGTCATATATATTTTTTATGACGATTGCAGAATGGCTATGGCAGCATGTAAATTGTAAACGGGTTTCATGTTGTTGTCAATATCAGGTCTAGGATGCAACGTTATTATTATATTTTCCATCCCTTCACGTTCCGCGAAACGTGAAATACAAATATGTGGGTATTTCATAAGTTTTAAATGGCCGTCTGTTGTCTTAATAGTTAAGTATTTCTTTCTTTATATTCAAACTCAAACTCAAACATTTATTTATTAAATTAGACTTCTTTTAGAAGCACTTTTGATACGTCATTACATATTTTAACATTTACCACCGATTCGGAAAGCAGTATCTACGGAGAAGAATCGGCAAGAAACTCCATAGTTGCTCTTTTTAATCATGTCAGTTTTACAATTTAATTTTACAAAATACATTATAATCATAATATTATGCCAAAAAACTGTCCTGTGGTTTTTACGCGACAACCCTCCATGGGTTTCTATCGTCCATATATTCCTTAATACTGTAATAGCCTCTCTGAATAGTACATTTTTTATATAAGTTTTAAATTTAGAACTACTAAACTCTTTAATATTATGAGGAATTCTGTTGTAAAAGCGTATACCTTGACCCATAAAAGGATACCAGTATTCATATATTTATTCGCTTTCCGCCTGCGTAGATTAAAATAGTTTGGAAAATCCAAAAGTGCACGCCTCATAATCTCATCCTTTACAATAAAATTGATTATTTATAAAGAGTACACTATAAATATAAAAAAGAAATAAAATAAAACAGTTGGAAAAGTAAAGAAAGCGGTACCGTAATAATTGAGCTATTTTTCTTGTGGCCCCACCTAGATGTGAAACTGCGCAGGTTTAAGGGACTGACTACCAACTTATTTTTTTAAACCTTGGCTTATAGTATAAAGAATCGAGTTTATAATGGTGAATTTTGAGTACACTATAAATAAAAAAAATAAAAAAATAAATAAAGAATATATATAGATACTAGCTTACCGCCCGCGGCTTCGCCCGCTTTCTCTAAAACGATTTGAGATTTAAACTATCCTATCTCTCAAGTTGGATCGAACTGCACATGGTGTGTGAATTTTATTATAATCGGTTAAGTGGTTTAGGAGTCCATTGAGGACAAACATTGTGACACGAGATTTATATATATTAAGATACTAAAATTATGGAGAACAGTCGATATTTTTTTTTGTTTATTTAATAACAATTAAACCACATCGAATCAGACCCTGAAAAATGAAAGGGTTCTATTCCTGAGCATACTCAAGCGTAAGAGAAAAAAAAAGACTCGATTAGTAAAGTATTTCGGTCGCTATCGTGTTAACAAGAAAATCCTCCGCACATACAGACACACGGACGTCCAAGACAGAACTTTTTTAAACTGTTTTTTAACTAGTTTAAATAATAAAAATGACATCAAAAATATCATGAATGTTAAAAATAGTGTTTTTTCTTAATATGTGTGTGTATGTATTATCTTACAAGTGCAATGTATGATACATAAAGACATTTTAAGTTTGAAAAATCAGATGTTTTGCGCGAAGTGACAGTAGTACCCACCTCAACGCTTCGCTTATGAGGCGTGCAATACGGTTTTGGGCGTTTCGTTATCTTTTTAGGTTTTTAGGTTTCTAAATTATAAAAAAATAATAACAGAATACATTTATTGACAATTTACAAACATTGCCGATTTTATAAATAATTAAATTATGATATCATCATCATTATTGCAATTATTATATTCATATTTTAAATCATCACTATATTGTTTATAACCCTTTTGATATTTAAGAGCTAGAGAATCATCTGGTTGCGTTTTATTAAATATTGAATCACCATTCAAGTTCAGTTTAACAATACCAAAGTACACTGAATCTAATTCTTTTTGATTATTTTCTTTCTTTTTTTCCTTTATAATTAAAGGCTCTTTAACTGGCAACATAACAATTGTGTCCTGTACTTTATTATTCAATTTTACTTTAGCCTGTATCATTCCATTGATGTTAGAAAAATCCTCTTTATTTTGTAACGGCAAGTTGCACTCCATGCATCTTATATTTTCATTATAATCCGTATTAAAAGGCACAGGGAATAGCCTGTCATTTAAATAAAATCTATAAACGCATTTATGTTTTTCATTTCTGGCAATGCTGTGATTAATTCTTGATTTGACTGAATGACACTCAAAATAATTGTCACTGCGAAATTCTTTTATATTTTTTAAATTATCTGTGTCATTTGGATTAAAAAAGCCCATTTCTTCCACAGAGGAGTCTGTATATATTTTGAAAATGGAGTCCCGAGATGGGGACTGCATTTGTTCAGATTGCTCTTTGATTGTTTCTAATGAGGTTTTCTTCGTGTTATAAATATCAGGGATAGATTCTGTCGACATTTGAAAGTTTTCATTCCTATAATATTGTTTTAGCTTACCATTTTTCAAGTCATGTTTGCTGGCTTTGTTGTTATTAACAATTCTATGCAGCGATTGAAGACTATAAAGGTCACTTAATTTCTCATTTGAGTGCTTAGATGTCGAATCTTCTCTTTTATAGTCTGTATCTCCGCATTTTTTACAACAATCAAGTTTTGTTTGCGATATTGTTGGATCCAAAATACAATCAGATTTTGTAGTTTTCTTTTGCTTGCTGATTGGTTGTTTGTGATTTATGATACCTGTGGAACAGCTTTTCTTCTGTTCAGACGTTGCTCCTCCAATATTTCTTGATAAAACCACCTTTTTCACGAGCTTCACTCTAGGCATTACTCGATCGCCTTTTAAACGTTGCGACAAATGTGAATGTCGATTATAACGCTCACAATGAATATTCGAAGTATGCTCACATCCACGTTTAGACATTTTAGTCTATTATTTGCTTTTAAAATAATAAAAATAGAGAATTTAAAAGCGCTGATTGACAGCGACAAAACAAATCCGTTGCTATGGAAACGACTTCTCATTACAGAAATTGTTACCGCCATCTAGTGCGCGATAGAATATAATATTATGTTTCGTGGATTTAATTCACAATTTAATTACTAAATTTAATTTTGAAAGTAATATTTATAGATGATAATTTTCAAGTTTTAATGTTATTTAAAGACAAAAATTAACAAAGCATATAATTATTCTAACTTTGTGTTTGTTAGTTTTTTTTCATTGTTTTAAGCGACATCTAGCGGCTAATAGCTCAATTTCCTAAGCAAATGTTGATCATATATATATATGCAGCGTGTTTTAACAGTTAACGTATTATACGTGTAGATGGCGTGTTTATAAAAAGTAGCAACATTGTGGAAAAGGTGAAAGGTTACCTATTTAAAAACCTAAAGTTCACGAAATTAAACGTGGGAAATTGGTAATGTCTTTATAGAAAAAAATGCATGACTTGTTTGTATTTTGTCCAAGTCCAAAAAATTGCTAGCATTTGATTTTTAATTTGTCTGTCTGTCTGTTCTGAAATCTGATTTGTATTCAGAATCAATTCATGATCGCTTATGAGTTTTGTGATTTATTAATGTTTCTCAATAGCCTCAACAATTTGCAATTTATATTTTCACTCTTCTTAAAGTGAATGACACTTTCTATTAAAAAATTAAAAACACATTGTTTGTTTATTTATTTGAATTCATCTATGAATGATTGAAATGTAATTGATTTGCACATCACGGCGCAAGGGAGGACGCAGCCAGTGACCATGTAACGGAAAATATAAGTAAGTATAGTACCTATAACAATTATTATTATTACAGTCTACTAGATGTCCCGGTAAATGTTCTGCCTTATTCTTAACATTAAGGCATATGAAAAATATAATTATGTTGCCCGATTTTCAGATCTAGGTAGGTACTATTGATTTTGTCTAGGTAGTTTTGTAGTACTAGTACCTATAATTATTGAGGTATTTCATGAAAATTGATTCAGCCGTTTCGGAGGAGTATGGTTACTAACATTGTGACACGAAAATTTTATATAATATAAGAACTAGTTGTCGTACTGCCTTACTTTCATGACCTGGGGGTATGAAAAAGAAATGTCGTCCGATTCTTAGCCCTACCTATCCGATATGCACGCAAAAGAATGCCCATGAAAGTATGGACCACAGTATAGTGTTACATCAATGCCAGAGTGGTTTTGGAGGGTTCTTCGATATTCAAAAGATTTTTACCTATGATATATTAAAAGGCTAGATACGTTACCCGCTCTGTATTTTGGCAAGAAAAAACTCAGGTAAGTGCCCGAGTTTCACTTAGTCACGCACCATTCAGCGTCGTAGCTGGACGTTCTTTTTATATTTTAATCGGCCGCGGCAGTTGTTATTACGAAGTACATGAGTGAGACATGTATTATGTCTCGTGCGTGAGAGTGAAAGAGAGAACAACTGTATTGGTGATAATGCGTTAGTAAGTAGGTATGTATTAATTACGCTGTTTTTTAGTGCAATGATGTTGGCGTATGCCGCGTCTACTAGTACCTATAATAGGTCATTGATTTTTACCAATTGATTTTTTTGTGATAAAAACAGGGGATTTCAAGATATTGAGAAAAATGTGAATTAACCTCAAAACTTTAATAAACCCGATTAAGTTAGGTTTATGTGTGATTTAGG
Organism: Colias croceus; assembly: GCF_905220415.1. NCBI lineage: Eukaryota > Metazoa > Arthropoda > Insecta > Lepidoptera > Pieridae > Colias > Colias croceus. The sequence goes on from NC_059555.1 coordinate 9,317,266, forward strand.
TAGTATTTTATCGTCTGAAGGTTATTTTTCGTTTAACATATTTAATCTATACGTAGAGCTTATGCTTTCAGACAAAGTCTATCTGTTCATCGGCTGGTGTAGGTAGGCACCAGAAATCTTTCGGGACGGATTTCAAGAAAACCTAAATATACCTATTATATTTAAAAAATGCCAATAGAGTTTTTATTCGGTTTACATATTGTTGTTGTTGTTTGATTCATTTTTTCACTACATATTCGAAGAAAGAAACAAATAAGAAATAACTGGTTACCTACCAAGCTATGTCATAATAATATTTTGTTATATATATTTATATTATTTTACTTCACTATATATGTTAAAACAACCTTACAGAGTGATTTTATGTTAATTGATTTTTTTGTAATTCAATGAAAACAATAATCGATATTAATACATTTAGCCTTCATTTAGCTATTTACCATAGTAAATGTCATAATAGTTACCGCTTGGTTACCGTGGTAACCGGTAATGGATACTAAGAGCTAGCGCGCACGAGCAACTTTGTCTCCGCAACTATTTTGTCCCCGCAACTATTTTGTCTCTCCCACCCATGGGCTAGTATGAAAGTGCGCGCACGTAGCGACGCAACTCTCCATACAATTGATGGGAGAGACAAAATAGTTGCGGAGACAAAGTTGCTCGTGCGCGCTGGCTCTAAATCTATGGTAACGGATGTAAACAATTACATGTCTTATTAGATTTTACAAAACATTCCCTGTTCAAAATATATTTTCCGATGGTCAGAAGGCCTCTAAATTGAAGAGATTTTTTTAATAGTATTGTTGTCTTGATGCATGAGAAAAACCAGTACCAAAAATGGGCATTCTCCTTTCATGAGTTTCGGTCAAGCCGTTTCTGAGGAGAGAAAAGAAAGAAAATTTAAAGAAAGAATGATCAAGAGAGAATTCTACACACAATACATTAACATATAAAATATTATGTAAATGTGTTTGTTTATTTGCATACATAACACATCATTATATTATGTGCGAGTACCTGTCTATAATTTATATTATCTGTTTAGTTTTAATTAGGACCCCGGAAATTACTAAGTACTCTTTGCCCATAGGTACTCTAGTATAGTATTATAATATTATCTGGGGTACATATTCTATTGAGGGAAACAATTTATTTATTCAATGTTGATTTAATAAGTGCGCATAAAGTTATTTTTCAGTAATACTTTAAGTAAGCAGTAATAAAAACATAGGTAGCTTAGGGATGGCACGGTGGGCTACTGCCCAATCATACATAATAATATAAGTACACAAATTCATAGAAATAATATATATTATAAATGCGAAAGTAACTCTGTCTGTCTGTCTGTTACTCAATCACGCCTAAACTACTGAACTAATTTGCATGAAATTTGGTATGGAGATATTTTGATACCCGAGAAAGGACATAGGCTACCTTTTATTGCGAAATATGTTCCACGAGCGAAGCCGGGGCCGACCACTAGTAGGTAATATGTAAAGGAATACAATATAAGTTTTAGTTTAACAATGATAGTTTAACTAATATAAGTCAATTTTTTGAAATTATAGGCAAAGGATCTGACCCTGGTCGGTTATAATACCAATACGTTTCGATTTTGTGGCTTATAAGTAAAAATTTTATTTTTCTTCTCCTATCAATTTTATTTCTATTACCTAACATTGTAATATATTTTATAACGATAATTTACACATTTCGTCACCATTATAACACATTTATGTCACGTCGTATCCCATTTTCCTGTACACCATGGCCACCCTACGGATCTATAGATCTTCAAGCTAAATCACTAGTGCATCGATGTGCGTAAGCGCAGCCCGCTTGTTTCGATTTTGGCGGTTCAAGCGCAGTAAGAGATTTAAAATTATTAAGAGGATCTTTCGCAATGGATAAATTTATTTGTTTCATCGTTTTTGGTTTAATGGTAAGTTTTTTTTTAATTTTGCTTTAAAGCAGTATTTCCCACATTAATATAATATTATGTAGAAATAACATAAACATAGAAAAATATAATTGGTTGTAAAATAAACTTAATAACATCACTACAATATAGTATAAAACAAAGTCGCTTTCTCTGTCCCTATGTCCCTTTGTATGCTTAAACATTTAAAACTATGCAACGGATTTTGATGCGGTTTTTTTAATAGATAGAGTGATTCAAGAGGAAGGTTTTAGTATATGATTTATTAGGTTTTATACAAAGCGGGCGAAGCCGCGGGCGGTAAGCTAGTATTAATTAAAATTACCAACGTTTTCTCTGAAAATTATTGCTTATTTTTTAATTCCGAATAATCACTAATATCTAATAATTATATAAACACAATATAATTGATTGTTATTACATAAATCACAATAGATATTATGAAAAAATGAAAACAATTTATGTATAAAACTGTATTAATGCTAATAATTCTCTAAATTGCTAACACAAACTTACATACCTAATTAACTTTAGTGGCAAGTGAAAATATTTCATAAGAAGTTAAAAAGCTTAGTTTTGTATTAGGTTTACATTATCTAGATAACTTTAATCCAAATATCGTTTTCGACTCTACATAAGTGAAAATCATTTCAATTGTCATGTTTCGACACGAAAACGGTTAAACACATTTGGATGCAAATAGATGGCTTTGGGTAATGTCTTAGACTTTTTTCTATATTCAACTCTAAAGGGGGTAAAAGAGGGGATGTAAACTGTATGAAGAAAGACACCATGAAAAGATCCCGTGTAAAACCGCGGGCACAAAGCTATAAAAAAAACTAAATTTATAAAGTTTATTTGTTTAGTTTAATATTAAGTGTTTCGCAAATCTGTAAGGTCAGATGATGAGTTAGCCTTCACTTAATGTCAAATTACTACGTACTGGATATTATAATAGATATAATCATTATTTAATAGTATGTGTATTGATTTAGTTCTTACATTTATTATATTTATTTAGGTTTTTGCAAAAGTAAATGAACTAAAGAGTGAAACTAAACAAGATTTTTATCGTATAAAGATCATCACGTTAGAAAAAACCTTTGCTCTAGTTTACCTTTAGAGAATAATGCATAGTTTTATGTAACACCACGGCTTACTCGATTTCTTTGCTTTTTTCCGCATTTTCAACAATATTAAATAATAAATATAGAGAATAATATTTGTAATAGATAAGGTCCAAGAAAGTCTTTCTGTATCGATTAAACAAAAAAAGAAATGTTTCACTGTTTATAAATGTTTACCTACAGTTTACACACTTAAATATCTTTACAACTATATTTTCCAAATCAAATTCCAATGCAAAAAAAGTCAAATTGTACCTAAGAATTTCTCGTCATTTTTTTTCGTCGGTTAAAAATACCGCTAATATTACACATCTTGTTTTCTCATCTGCAGTTAAATGCAATCGATCATTGTAATTATTAAACGATACTTTCAAAAAGTACTTTCTCCACATATACCGCCAAAAATATAAACTTGAAAAAGTTATATAATGGGTAAGTTTTGGCCGCCATGGTCTGTGACCAAGCATTGCGGTCAATGACGCTAAACGTTTGACGGCCATTATTTGCCGGTTTTTTGTTGGTAATAAATTGTAAACAATCCGTATTGATAATAGTAACAATTTGTTTAATAAGATGACTTGATGAAAAACAGAGAATTAGGTTTTTTCAAGGTCAACTTTTGAAGTGATAGACGTATAATACTTGCGTTTATGCGTGTTGTTAAAATTTAAAGGTCGGGTCATGACAATACCACGTCATAGAGTGACAACGATTTTGATATCTTAGAATCTTGCCAAAGAAGTTTCACGTCTGACACGTGTGCACGGGACACAGTACACACCCTCTTTTTTATATTGCTTTATATCAAGCGTTTATTGAGCCCTTGCAAATAAATACCCGAAATCTCTATATTTTAATTAGCCTGATGCAAAACAAACTATTAATAATAGAATAACGCGAAAAACCACGCATCAAAGTTAATAATCTGTAATTAAAAAACTTCCGTCTCCGCTAAGCCCATAATTCTAACCTCAAAATTACCGGCATTTATTCGTTCCCAATTGTTTGAACTTCCGCTAATAATAATTGAATTAAATCCTCCACTTTTCATTTGCTTGTGATTACAACCGACTTTGAGGCTTTGTTGTTGACGTACATACTGATTTTATTGTTAGATATAATATGTATAATATGCATAGTTTTATATTATGTTGTGGTTATATAGAGATTATAGTTAACTAGCTTTCCGCCCGCGGCTTTGCCCGCGTTTTGAAAGAAAAACCCGCATAGTTCCCGTTTCTTGGGGATTTCCGGGATGAAACCTATCCTACGAGTTGATTATGTGTGCTAAATTTCGACTAATATTATAAATGCGAAAGTTCGTAACCTTTACAAACTTTCTGATGTCTGTTACTCTTTCACGTAAATACTACTGAACCGATTACAATCAAATTTGGTATGTAGATAGCTGAAGACCCAGAATAAGACATAGGCTATTTATCCCGGAAATCCCACAGGAACGGGAATTAAGCGGGTTTTCTTTGAAGGCGAAGCCGCGGTCGGAAATATGGTACTCTATAAATTTTGATTACACCGTTTTGACGTCATCAAAATCAAACAAAGACGATATAGTTTTTATCTTATCATATTATTATTCATTACACAGATAACCAATGTCACTTGGTCCCTCCTTGTAAGGATCTGTAACTGACAAGCGGGTCACGTAATAATGGAGGTCACGACACTGGCTTGGCTTTACTGCACTATTAATACATTATTAGATATTGTTTGTTTTATTGTTTTCTAGTTAGGGAGGGTGTTGACTTTTTAATTGATGTGAGATTATTTTTCAACCGAGTTCAAAAAAGGTGGTTCATAAATTCATTGTATTTTTTTAAATAGTTTCTTTAAATCATGATAAAATAAACTCTACTTGAATTATTATATATGTATTTGTAGGATGATGTTATTGCAATTATTTCTTTATTAAAATATCTAAAGGAATTCGAGTGATTCGAGGGTATTCATTATCTAGATCGTAAAGTGCCATTTTTATTTTATTTCTGTTCATAAACGTTTCAGCAACAACAAGTTTAATTTTACTCTGTTTTACTTTATCCCGTATGTAGCTCGATTGTTCATTTGATGGGTCTGTGTAAACTTTACAGTTTTAAACATGCTGTCTGTCGAATTAACATTTTAAGACTAATGAATTTCCTTAGTTTATTAATTATTTTATTTCAAGAGATAATTGAAACGAAACTTGTATATTTTTAAATATGTCGTAACCTTATTTAATTTGTGTTTCCAGTGCTTACTTTCAATAATTGTAAAACTTGTAAACATTTAGCAATGATTGTAATAAACAAACAATCTCCCAACCATCTCTCGGACTATGATGTTTAACTATTCAGTGCTCGATAATGTCGATAAGCCACGTTCAGGTTATTAGTTGATGAGCTTGTATCGTATAATCTGAGAGCCGGCGAACGAAGCACGTCTGTGGTCTAATATTATTCAATAATCGTTGTTATTTGCATACAATTATAAATAACTAGCTTACCGCCCGCGGCTTCGGTTCACGGGAACGGGAACTATGCGGCTTTAAAGAAAAAGCCGCATAGTTCCCGTTCCCGTGAGATTTCCGGGATGAAACCTATCCTATGTGTTAATCCAAGATACCCTCTATATGTGTGCTTAATTTCACTGTAATCGGTTCAGTAGTATTTGCGTGAAAGAGTAACAAACAAACATACACACACATACATCCATCCTTTCGCATTTATAATTTTAGTAGGATAGGATTCCTTTGATGCGGAACCTTGAATTAGTTGCGATTATCTAACCGCAAAATAGTGTATTTACAATGGAAAGGTCTGGGTTCGATTCTCGGAAGTTCTCCGAAGTCAGGGTTTCACCAAATTGTATTATAAGTATACAATGGACCTTGACATTGTAGGTCTCTCAAAATTACAGTAACTTGATCTGCCAAACTACAGCATGGATTTATTGTGATTAATGATAATTTCAAATCTCTATCTCAAAAGTCCTCTCTGCGGAAATCGCTAATAATAGTTACATTAAATTAATAATTATTCCGTTACATGACATTTGACATAGGCTTTTTACCACGTTCATGAGATATTTGAGGAGAATAATTTTCTTTAATAACGCGTGCGAAGTCACGGGCTAAGTATAAAATTAATAAATAAATGTTTATAGATCCAGCATGGTCACTCCCGGAGTATGCCAGAAGATACCGTGGTGAGTGACTACACGAAGGAGGGCAGCGGGCCAGGGTTGGACGTTTACCAGCAGATCGCTAACAACATTGCTGAGAGGATCACTTCGCCTATCTATAGGTATGCTGTAATTCAGCGCTGTCAACTGCTGCGTAACAGTATTTTTGTGTACATTGCTTTACTTTGAGTTGGCTTGTTATGTTTGTTTGTATTCATATATACCTACTTTAAAATGTCTATTTATACAGAAACATGCAAAAAATATGTCAGTTTCATTTAATTGTTTCATAAAGATAAATCGTTAAATCGTTCATAATTTCGTAAGATTTGGAAATGTTGCCATAAAATGAACATCTAGATAAAAATTGAATAATTTGAGAAATTGCATATCAATAAAATGATCAAATATTAATAACCTTCCTAGATATAAAATTAAACCTTCAATGCAAATAAGACAAAGAATGAGATGAGAAGTTAAATTCTCCAAACTATCTATATATTACTTATTTATTTATTACAATGGAATAAATTTTCATAAATAAACCCAGAAAGTATTTAATTAACATCATGTGTCTACTTATTTAATAAATCCCAGAAAATATTATCTAATTAACATCACATTTCTATTCTCCAGGTTCCTTGGCTACAACAACACACAAAAAGCGGAACCTACAACCAAAAAACCATATGAGAAAGTGGAAATACTAGAAACTCCATCAGTTAAAACTCTAGCACCGATTAGCAACGATATATCCAAAGAAAGAGATGTAGAAGAACTTTCAGATGAAGCATTAAAAAGAGTAGATAAGAAACCGGAGAAAATAACATTATTCTCTAATTACTTACCTGTAGGTAATTTGGAATTAAATGATACACAGAGTGATGATGATTTTGATAATTTCGGTTTTGATGATGTTGAAAGTGATGAAGATCTGAAGCCCAGAGAACAAGGTCCCTTTGTTTTTATATTGGAACTAGTCGGTAGTCTTTTTCAGTTGTTATATGGAGCGGTGGTGTCGTTCTTTCAGAAAAGTCCTACACAGTCTAGCTAAAATATAGCATAAAATTAATTTTAGAATAAGCACAGATAATAATATAATATTCTCAAACTCAAACATTTATTTATTCAATTAGACTTCTTTTAGAAGCACTTTTGAAACGTCGTTACATATTTTAACATTTACCACCGATTCGGAAAGCAGTATCTACGGAGAAGAATCGGCAAGAAACTCCATAGTTGCTCTTTTTAATCATGTCAGTTTTACAATTTAATTTTACAAAATACATTATATGTGTTATATGTACTAGTAGTATAAGTTTTCCGTGCAACTTAAACAAATCCTAGAATATTAATGTGATATTATTCTTTATTTTTCAGTATTAACATTTTTAATATCCTAATGCATATTCATCTATCTTTTGTAAAAAATATTTATTGTTGCCAACTTGCAAATAGACAATTATTAATAAAGTACTTAGGCAATTGAATTGATAAAAAATCCGCCTTTTTAAATACAAAATTGAATATTTTTACCTCTTATGTATTTGTCTTCTATGTCAGATAACTAATAAGTTTTAAAATATGCATATTGCATATATATATATTTGTTTGTAATTAGGAATTATTGTAAATTTTAGTTACCTAGTTGCTATTGAAATTAGTCATTATTTTTCTGTGGTGCTCAACTATGTGCCATTATTTCCAAAAACATATAAATCTTATTTATTGTAAAAATAAATGTATAAAAATATTATATTGTATTGTTTCACTTTAAATTAGCTGTGCTCTGCGGTTTTACCCGCATTTCTCCGCTATTGTTAGCCTTACCGTGATGATATACAGCCTAGCCTTCCTCGATAAATGGGCTATCTAACACTGAAATAATTTTTCAAATCGGACCAGTAGTTCCGGACTCCGGAGATTAGCGCGTTCAAACTAACAAACACTTCAGCTTTATAATATTAGTATAGATTATCCCTCTACTAAGGTCCAAGACACGAATTTCTATATCTTTTTTCATATCTTTCAGGTTTCATTTTTGCAAATAAAGGTATTCGTTTAGTCTTTGGTTCTACTTATTTTTATATCCATTTATATAACTATAAAGTTTCAAAATCCGTTCAGAATTCCGATACATAAGTATTTAAGATTGTCTGGTAGAGATTGCATATGACAATAAACCATGTCTAGTATATTATGTCATTTTTGTTTAGTTTGGAGAGTCAGATAATCTATACTAATATTATAAAGCTGAAGGGTTTGTTTGTTTGAACGCGCTAATCTCAGGAACTACTGGTCTGATTTGAAAAATTATTTCGGCGTTAGACAGCCCATTTATCGAGGAAAGCTCTATAAAGGCTATATATTATCATCACGCTAAGACCGACAGGAGCGGAGCCACGCGGGTGAAACCGCCGAGCGTAGCTAGTTATATCATAAAATGAGAAATTAAGGAATAATATAAATTTCTCATGATTAGCTCTAGCTTTTTTTTACACGATTAATTGAATTTAATTTTTAAGCGATTCCACTCGAAAAGATTTTACCAAAAAATGTTTGTCTTAAAATTGACTGCTTTGATTGAAAAAAAATCTATTTATATGTATATCTTGGAATCTGTGATCCAATAGAATATTCCAAAATTATTTGAGATTAAAGCTAAACCCGTTTAAGTCCATTATTTTCTTATCTACATTGTCCTTTGAAGCCAGTTCATGTTAAAGGAGGTATGAATTTTCAATTTGTATTCACATAAGGGTGAAAATCCCTTGAAACATCTCGAGCATCATCAAAAGATCCCTTTAATGTCGTTCTTAAAGAAGACACCGGAAAATGGCATTTCTTATAATAATAGGACTGGTGAAGTGTTTATTTCATGCATAAATTATTAAAATAACGACTTGAAAGTTGGCGGATTTTACGTTGTGTTAGCATTTTGTGATGTTATGCGCAGAGTTTACTAAGTAAAATGAGTAAGTTATATTCATATCTGTCTGCGTTGTAAATGCAAAAAACACATACCGATTTAGATGATATTTTAAATGAAATGGGGAGATGAACCTTTTAACTCGTTACATCTATTAGGATAGGAATCTTTAAGTTATCCGTTTTAAAGATACTAAGACAAAACTTTAGGAAATTACCTCAAAAATAAGAGGCAGTTTATTTAAACTTGGTCAGGTTAGACATTAATTTTTTCAATATTTTTTCCTAACTAGTACAATTTATTAATGTTCTAGATTTCCGCCCGCGGCTTCGCCCGCGTTTGCAAAGGAAAAACCGCATAGTTCCCGTTCCCGTGAGATTTCCGGGATAAAAACGATCCTATGTGTTAATCCAAGTTACCCTCTATATGTGTGCCAAATTTCATTGTAATCGGTTCAGTAGTTTTTACGTGAAAGAGTAACAAACATCCATACATCCATACAAACTTTCGCATTTATAATATTAGTAGGATATGGAATTATGGAATAAGTTTTATACTTGGACTTTCTGCCCACGCTTTGCTAGGGTTTATTTCTAGCTATCCCACTACAATTGTTTTTAGAAACTTTGATATTACACTTTGTACAATTCCAGTATTATTATCGTTACCAAACACCCGATATCCCATTTATCTTTATAACGAGTTCTTTGATAATATGTGAAAATAAATGGACAACTTTGTTTTACTTTTATAATATTACTTGGTTGAAAGATAACATCTTTTACACAGACATTCAAGAAACTGAATTCTGATTCCACATTTTTTATCCGAACCTAGAGGGACTGGAACATGCTTCCTGAATCTGTGTACCCCGACGAGTACAATATGGGGTCTTCAAGCGTAGAGTGAACAGGTACCTCCTAGGGAAGCGCGTTCCATCTTAGACCACATCTCAGCTTAACATCAGGCGAGATTGTGGTCAAGCGCTTCCCTATCGACAATAAAAAAAAATCCTAAAAAACATCAACATGGATGATATATCAATTTAGAAAACGTCATATCTACAATTTTGCCACGGGATTATAGCCTTTCATGCCTTATTGAGCCAAGTCACTTGTTGTTAAGGCTTTGATGGATCCATAGGCGTAACTAACATGAACTTATAAAATAATAGTACCTATATTCCTTTCGCGAAAGATGATAGGAAGAATAAAAGATAATGGAAGCATTGTTGAAGCATTGAGAGAGTGGATCATTATCATCAACATAATATAAATGCTACTAAATAATTAAATAAGAAACTCTAAACATGCCATTAAAACTGTTAGATTAATATGAATATGTATTACCTACTAGTTTTACGCCTGCGGCTTCGCCCGCGTTTGCAAAGGAAAACCCGCATAGTTCCCGTTCCCGTGGCATTTCCGGGTTAAATCCTATGTGTTAATCCAAGTTACCCTCTATATGTGTACTAAATTTCATTGTAATCGGTTCAGTAGTTTTTACGTGAAAGAGTAACAAACATCCATACATCCATACAAACTTTCGCATTTATAGTATTAGTAGGATTTTTCTTGAAATTAAAGCAACCGATATTTAAGTGTCACTTACTTTAAGTACAATTTAAAAGAATATTCTGTATTTATCGTGGTTTCACGTATCTACATACTTAATTGAATTTTATGACGTTGTTGTTTTGTCATCGACGACACAACATGCAAACACGAATTTCAACTTATTTGTCCATAAATGTATTAAAAAAGAATCTCAACAAAAGCTATTAGGTACTTATTAAATAAATGTAAACCTACATCTAAAGTGACATTGATTCTTGAAATCCAAATCCATTAGACCTTTTATAAAATGCTTAAACAAAACTTTGGATTTTATTCATGTCCAAGGTTTTGTTAAATAGAGCTAAATTGAAAATTCATGGAATTCTTGTAACAAAATTATAAACGTAATGTCTACGTAGAGAATGATTGCTCAAACTAAAACATTTATTTTAAAAAATATGAATTATTCAATAATATTCAATACATTATTCAATTAGACTTCTTATAAAAGCACTTTTGAATCGTCATTACATTTTTTACGTTTACCATTGATGCTAATATAATTTTTAGGCTAAATATTAAGTTTCTAACGTATTTTTTAATAATCTTAACTTTATTTCGATAGTCTCTTTCTTTCATTGGTTTTATTTACATACTTCAATGTAGAGAACATAAAAATCGATTCAAAAAATTGCATATTTAGATCGAAATATAATACGAAGTTATTAGATTGCCAAAAAGAAAAAGTACCTAGGTATTTATTTTTTTTCTGTTAATAGGAAGACAAATAAAATTCATTTTTTATACAATATATTATTATTTATTATACAAAGAATAAGAGATCTTGTATTGTTAGTTCATTTAAAATTGAAATACGCAGCTATATAAAATAATTCTTATTGTAATAAATGCTTAATGCTTTGACTATATTTAATAAATCTATTAATAAAATAAGACATTTCATAGTTAAAAATGTTTCATGTGAAGTTAACTTTAAGTAAAACAATAAAAAGTGTTCAGAAATTTGATGTTTTCAGTTCAATTCTTTTTTTTTATTAGTTCTATTCCATTGTTTCTTAAGGGCTGATTTTTCAATCCTTGGTTAAAACTTATTCATCGAATAACGTATAAAAATTATTTATTATTTCAAAAATGTATTCTTATTGTCCGTATTTGACAGTTTACAGGTGACATTTTAAAATGTTCGTGAAATACCTACTTATAAGTAAAGTGGACGGATAAATTTTAACCAAGGATTGAAAAATCGGCCCTAAATGTAATAAATATTTATAAATTCGATAAAAATGCACCAAAATAACCATTTTGACTTGAAATTCTTAAACCCTTATTCATGAACTCGTATTTTCAAAACTTTTAACTTTATAGTACTTAGTCAAAAATAGACTTCTCAAAGAGAGATCAGTCGGAAATATTTGAAAAATAAACGTTTTTCCATATCAGTAGGTACTATACTTTAGTATTAGAATAAGTTTAAGTTTTACATCCCTGCCTTTACTCTAACTATAGAGTATTTACCTATTAAAGTTTACATTTTTCTGTGAATTACTTGTATATGTATTAGAATGTTATAATACTTTTAATTTTAATATCTTATCTCCAATTCCTGTATAAGGGTTTGACCAACATACACCTAATACTTATAAACAAGGGGTTGCAAGTATCTCAATTCAGAGGACAAAGTCGAGTCATCTTTCGCCAACTCCACAACCATTTCCTTGGCTCTATTGTTCGCGTAGTCATGTCCGCAGTCATTCCGCTCCACCATCTTAGAAAGCGCCAGGCTGAGCTGCGCGCGCGCACCGCCGCTTGATGATTCTACTAGGGTCTTCATCACGTCGGGGGAGAAGCCCTGGTGATAAAAAATATACTGTAAATAACTAAAAACATACCCTCATAGGAGGCCCGTTTCCCAGCAGTGGGAACGTAAATACGGGCTGATGATTTTGATGATGATGAAAAACCAAAAACACGCTGTAATATGATAAGCTCATGAAATTATTGTTTTGTCCGCGATCCTTGATAAGTGTACCAAGTTTGAATTAAATCCATAGTTTTAAGTGGTTTAAAATCGACTCTAAACTTCTAAAGGAGTCTGTTACATACATAGGTACGTACCTACACCTATAAGGTTATATACCTTCACCAGTAGGTAAGTGTGTGAGTGTCTTAAAATATGTAGTAACTTTTAAAGAAAATTGTAATTGATGATAGTTTGATGCCAGATAATTTGTCCATGATACGCAAGATGAAAAAGGTTTGAAATCGTCCAGATAAGTAATAATAAATGATTAGGTGATCCACACTAATATTAAAAACCAAAGAGTTTCTTGAACACGCTAATCTCAGGAACTAATGGACGGGAAAAAATTGTGAAAATTCTTCCACCATTCGATTTGTACGTAATCCCTGAGTAGGTGCTAATCTTATTTATCAGATAGTCTGTCGGCTGTGACAGCGCTGTAAAAGCCTGAAAATATTGAGGTTTTCATCTCGATTGTGTTTGATTGAAGTAGATTATTTGTTTTAAAAACATTAACAGGATATCCTTTATACATTCTATTGGAATAAAAAAGGAGATTATCCGGTTATCGTAATAACAATGAACACTTTTATAAAAATTAACTTGGATATAAATAAATGTTTTCAAAGGACAACCCAATTTATGCCGCCTTCACCAAAAGTGCGTTGTTTTTATTCCTTCAATGAAACTGGGAGTTATATACTCGGATAAGTTTCACTATAAACCGGACCTTGACCTCAGATTAGTTTGGGGACATATCAAAACAGTATAACGAAGATTTGAGGAAAACAAAGTAATAAAATTGCTAGTGATTGGTCTGATCCCATTTATGGATACGTATTTGTCAAATGATTATAGTTTTATTGTTCTAGTATATCGTATATATATAGAAAATATCGCATCTTTCTGGGAAATAATTTGACGTGACTTTGTGTTGTATAAATGTACTAGCTTTCCGCCCGTGGCTTCGCCCACGTTTTCAAAGAAAAAACCCGCATAGTTCCCGTTCCCGTGGGATTTCCGGGATAAAACCTATCCTATGTGTTAATCCAAGTTACCCGCTATATGTGTGCTAATTTCATTGTAACCGGTTCAGTAGTATTTGCGTGAAAGATTAAAAAACATACACACACACATCCATCCTCACAAACTTTCGCATTTATAATAATAGTAGGATGGAATATAATATTATAAATACTAACTTTCCAACTTCGGCTTTGCTCGCTTTGTCTAAAACCTAATAAATTATAAACTACAACCTTCTTCTCTCTAGAATCATCTATCTATTAAAAAAACCGCAACACAATCCGTTGTAGTTTTAAAGATTTTAGCATACATAGGGATATATGATATAGGATTACTTAAAGCCACTACACAATCAAAGACGATTAATCTGACGTATTATGTTACATCGAAAAAACACAACAAAGTCATCAGTGCTATCTACTTTAAAATATATCACTTAAAATAAATCGTCGTCATTTAAAATGCTATAATACTGGAAAACCCCAGTCAACGACCCTTGAGAATACATCCACAGTTTAAGGTTTTATCTATATACATATAATAAATCTGTAGAAGGGTCAATTCTGTACATTGAAAATATTGAAAAAATAAATAGCAGGGGGTGTTACTGGATCGATACCAAACCCAAATATGTGATTAAAAAAATTATTGTCTGTCTGTCTGTCTGTCTGTCTGTCTGTCTGTCTGTATGTGAAGACATCACGTGAAAACTACCGGTTCGATTTCGATGAAACTTGGTATAATTATACCTTATTATCCTGGGCGTAAAATAGGATACTTTTTATCCTAGAAAAATACGTAGAAAAAAAATAATCTTAATTTTTCAGTTATCCATAGACGTTGTTCTGTAGAACCGCGAACACACGTTGCGTATTATTATAGGCCTAGCCGTATTTGGGTCAGATAGATATTTATAAGATGTCATTGTCAGATTTACTCAAAATGGAGAAATAAACCATCCACGCGAAGACCGACATCCGCGCGGACGGAGTCGCGGGCGGAAGCTAGTTTCAAATATAGTTTTCTCAAGAGAAAACATCGGAATGCATTTGAATGATATATCGAAGATTAGAGCTTGTTATTTTTTATGTGAATCAAATTTAATGGAATTGCTTGATATCCGTCTGAGTAGATTTAAAGTCTAGTTGTTTGTATAATAAATCGCTGGGACTACGAATGTGTTTACTGTTTATCTATATAATAATATTATAAATCTGAAGAGTTTGTTTGTTTGTTTGAACGCGCTAATCTCGGGAACTACTGGTCCTATTTGAAAAATTCTTTCGCTGTTAGATAGCCCATTTATCGAGGAAGATTATAGGCGACGTCACGTCACGTCACGTCGTCACGCTACAACCAACAGGAGTGGAGCCACGAGGGTGAAACCGCGCGGAGCAGCTAGTTTTAATATACATATACAGGGTTACTTGTAAAACACCAGCAACCTCGCAGGACAAGATAGCTAACATCATAAATAACAACATTTGTTCTACGACTTTTGATAATTTGTTAGATTTTATTTTCATACAAAAATAAATATTCATTTAATTTTCCGTTTGAATATTATAAACTCTACGCGCATTTCAAAAATTACGTAAACAAGAAGCGAACGGGAGGGGAAAGGGGACGTCGCGTCGTCCTTTCGATAATGAATAGAACATAGACTTACAAATGTTAGGAGAGTACAATAAAAGCTTAAAAAATCATTTAAAAATAATTTATTGCGTTATGCCAAAAGTCGTACATCAAATGTTGTTACTTATGATGTTAGCTATCTTGTCCTGCGAGGTTGCCGGTGTTTTACAAATAACCCTGTATGTAAGATCAGTCAAATGTAGAGAATATGTTATGAGATTTTTAGAATAAAAATATTTAACAGATAAATATATTAATGTTGTGTTGGAAACCTATAAGAATTCAGCAAAGATTTCTTTTTCTATTTCTTTTTTGATAAGAACTATACCAACTCACAACGGAAGACCTTACAGATAGTATTGCTCCGTTGACGACATTATTATACTAGATGAAGCTCCTATATTGATCACATTACAAATCCAACGACATTAAGCAAAGACGTTCGTATATTTTTTACTATGCTTTTTAAGACTATGTTTGTATGCTAATATGTAACCGATTCCTTAAACTATGAACCACTCTAAACGGACAAATAATTCAAATTTTGCGATTTTATTAAGGATCGGCGCTAATATAATGTTTTTTAAACTATAGTTATTTCATATACGAGTAGGGCGAACTGTTTCAGAGATTTCTATAAATAATTTAAGTAAAAATTAAAATAACTAAAGAAAAACTTACGCTATAATCCGACAGTCTCTGCCTCTTCGCGTCTCTGCTCAACAGATCGTACAAAAGTAAGAGTCTCAAATTGGACGACGACAATTTTCCCTTCGACGACGGTTCAGCAGGATTGGCCCTTAACCCTTCCCAGATATCCACCACCCTGTCATCATCAGGATCCCTTGCCATCCTGATCATATCCCTCACGTTCGGTGATAGATACTGCAAGTTCTCTTCATCTATATCATCATCACCAGAACGACTGGATACTTTTAGATCATCGTAAGGTGGTAGCAAATGGGGATCGTTTGGCGCTGGTTCCATAATGGGCTTAACTTGCTCGTTGTGTGCAGACAATAATGGCTCTTCTGTGTTCGTCTCTTGGGGCTGTATTAGCGTGTATTGAGAGTGCTGTTCGACTGGCAAGAGAACGAAGGGCTCGGTTTTTGAGTGCAGCCGGTCGGAAGGTTTTGGTGGTGATGATGGCGAGTATAAACCTGGCTTGTGATGCTTTGTGGTGAGGTCACTGTAACATTTTAGGTTTTAAAAATGTATTTAGTTCTGGAGACTAAAAAATTGTATGTCAGTTTAACGAAAAAATATAATTATTTTAATACGGCTAAAAATTTTCTTTTTGTAGTAATAACTTTTGAGTAAATACATATAAAATATCCTGTCTGACTGTCTATGTATAAGTAAAATATTTATATATTCATTCATTTATATTTATATTATTATATTTCAAAATTCATAAACCCATTACATATTCTGTTCATTGTTTAGTTAGCCAATTACAATTATCTAGAAAATTAAATTGGCATCTCTCGTCTAGACAGTCGAGTTATGGGCTTACCAGTTAATTAACTTTGTGAAATAAACATAAATAATTGTGAAAATTAGAAATACTATATTATTATTATATTCTATTTTAGTGTTATTAAAGTGCAGAGCGGAAAATACAATTACTAAATACCTAGAAAGCAAAAATAGAAGCGTTAAGAAGCAGCTTAAAGCGATTCAATCTACACATTAAAGAGGAAAATAAAAAAGTTTAGAGAAAAATAATAAAAGGAATCTCTACAAATAACATTACTGAGCATTAGCTGCTGAAAAGTTGTTCTACAGGTATAAAATAAGAGACCAAAGTATGCAAACACAGCATGTTATAGAGAAAATGAAAGTACTGAGTCCTCCAAGCTTTTCATTTACATGAATACTAGTGGTCCGCCCCGGCTTTGCCCGTGGTACCTACATGTTTAAACTATCCTATCTCTCAAGTTGGATCGAACTGCACATGGTGTGCGAATTTTATTTTATATAGTCTTTTTGTTACTGTCTGCAAAGTCGAAACATTCTATAGAGCGCGTGTGGCAGTAAATATTTCATACGTCAATTCAAAGAATGAAAGGGAATTGACATAATTTTATTTTCTATTGCGTATGTGAGTCGAATGCAAGAATACTTTAGCGGCAACCTTGCCGAATTTATTGAGTACGCGTCTAATGCAAATTTATCTCTATAATACTGACATATTGAGGGATTTGGTTAGGGTTGCCACGTTTTTGGCATATAAAATAGTTTATGTGAGTCTTTATAAAGAAGTCTGTTACATTTAGGGTTGAGCATTGTTGTAATGTGGTAATAGGTACGTTGTTTGACTGTTTTCTTTATATTGTAGAGTCTGTTATATTCAGGGTTGTTGTAACGTAGTTGTATATAAATAACTAGCTTACCGCCCGCGGCTTCACCCGCTTTCTCTACAACCTAATAAATTATATACTAAAACCTTCCTCTTGAATCACTCTATCTATTATCAAAAACCGATCAAAGTTTTAAAGATTTAGCATATAAAGGGTCATAAGGAAATAGGGACAGAGAAAGCGACTTTGTTTTATACTATGTAGTGATTATGAATACGGAGCTGCATTCTACACCTTGCTAGTTTACTTACAATTTTTATCTTCCAATGAAACAGTGATACAGCCTTTATAGAAAAAAAAATTTAACCTTGTTACCTAATTGCCTGGAAGAAATCACTTTTAAGTGATAAGACCGCCGAATAAACTACATATTTTACTTTGTATACATTAGTTATAAGTTTTCCATAGTTTTATTAAAGAGTAATAAATACATAAATAATTAAAAGTAAGCAGAAAGCATAGACCATCACCTAAGCCCGATTCTCATGTACCATCCTCTCGGCAGGCGGCTAAAGTAATCATGGTTTACATACAGTGGTTTAGGGGTGGTCGGGGGTGGTTTTTGAGGTACGTCATCTTTGACCTCGAATGACATCTGGTCTGTAAGGTGCGCGATCACCTGCATGGCGACGGGTAAGTACGAGTCGGAAAGCTGGACCTGCTGTTTGGCTGAGTGCACCTGGAAAAAAATGCGTATTACTATAATATTGTGATGGATAAAACAATAACATATTTTTTCGCCTTTGAGTGTAAGTAGAGTAAAAAAACTGAACCTATAATATCCATCAATGAAACTTATTTTTAATAGCTGTTTCATCGAAGATTCATAAGAAGATAGCACATACAACGGTTATATTTCTGTCAATACATTCATAATGAAATTGAAAACAAACAAGTTCATCTCAAGAAACCGTTCAACATGTTTCTTAATAAATCAAGTCAGAAACCTCATTTATTAATTAATATTTAACGAAGAGCATGCGGCGACAGAAATAAAGACGTACTTCAATTATAATGAACGAAGAAAATCCTAATTAATTTGCTCTCGTCTCAGGAAGCACCGTTCAATAAACATTGATTTAATTTTGCTTATTTTGTGCTAAAATTGGAAACGTGCTTTGTAAAAATCGTTTGTAAGTTTTTTTACAAATTTTGGTGTAGATAATTAATATGATTCTTTAAACAATATCATTGACAAAATACGTAGTTAACAGTTTCTAAAATACCTTTATACTTAGGTATTTTTACTGATGGTATCTGTTTTACGAAAGCGAATTAGCTTGTAACTAAATACCAACTGTATTTAACTTCTAAGAGAATTATATATAATTTTAAAAAGCTTTATTTGATGTAATATAATGCTAAATTTTATCAAAATCAGTTCATTAGAAACCTTTTACAAACAGATATAATAATATAAGAATGAACGTTTAAAATCAATAGGTACTCATTTTTAAGAAAAAGACTAAGTAAGTATAGCTTATGAGACAGGAAATAATTAAACTAAACAAAAACCGTTTATCCGAGTTTCAACTTAATTTAGCAGAATACGTATATTTCGGAAATCTCCCTAAAAACATACATAGTTAACATAGAAATTAACCAAAACCGAATCGTATAGGAGGTAGCAACGTTGACAAGTGAGCATTTTAGTATAGTTGGTTCTTTGATATGCTGTTCCTCTTGCTATTTCGGTTAGAGTCCGGGCTGTCTGGCTGGCCGCAGTGGTTGCGTTTAATAGTGCGCATCTTATCTGCACAGGAAAATATCCTTAATTTAAAGTCATTTTTTAACGCGTAATTTTTAATCTTTTGCCTTAAGATAGATCCATTAGACATACATTTTTTATTGCAAGACGTTTTTTTCGTTGTTAAATAGGTGCCAGACGCAATTTTTATTTCAAAATAATTAAAATATCATCGAAGTAAGTGAAATTCCATCAACATGAGTCCCAGTGAAGGATAAGTAATCACTGTGTTACTTAAACTATATATAATATTCATTTTATTATTTACAGTTTTTTTGCAACAATCTACCATATCGCCTCCTTTTCCCAACGAACCTCAAATAGGACGTTAATGTAAACTTGATAAAAACCAAATATCATCAAGAAATTAAAGACTTTTTAACGGATTTTAAACGCGATTTATTCATTGTATTATTTTCCCAAGTCTTTAATTTCAAAATGTATAATATTCGCGTAAAATCAAACACTAGAAAATACAAATATCATCAAATTCATATTTATACCCAAAAGTGTAATAAATATGAAACCATCTATTAAAAATATTAGTTTACTAATTAGGTATTCAATATAAGTATTAAAAAAGGATAATACAATATAAATAATAAAGTTATTACTTACCTTTTAAGCGGACTCATGTTGATGTAATTTCACTTATTTCGATGACATTTTAGTTATTTTGAAATAAAAATTGCGTATGGCACCTATTTTACAACGAAAAAAACGCCTTGCAATAAAAAAATTATGTCTGATGGATCTATCTAAAGGCAAAAGATTAAAAATTACGCGTTAAAAAATGACTTTAAATTAAGGATATTTTCCTGTGCAGATAAGATGCGCACTATTAAACGCAACCACTGCGGCCAGCCAGACAGCCCGGACTCTAACCGAAATAGCAAGAGAAACAGTATATCAAAAAGCCAACTATACTAAAATGACTTTTTTTTAAACGTTGCTAGCTCCCGTACCAGAATGATAATTACCATCGATTAAGGTCATGACCTCAATCTAATTTCTTCAGTGAGCACGTTTAATTCGAATTAGGATCAAACGAAACTTACAAATATCTTAACCTATTTACAATTATTCTAGTTACTTGCCCGGCTTTGCTCGATAAAATATATATGTAGATAACATAGCATAATTAATTTGGTAAAGTAAAGATGTGTAATTGTGTAATGGTGAAATAATTAAAAATCGGTCGAATGATTTTTGGGTTCAATCTTAACAATCATAAAAAATCAAACATTTTCTGTTTGTACTAATACTAAGTAGTATAAAGATAATTTGGAATACAGGTTATTCGTATTAAGGTCCGTTATATCGTAAATATCCTTACAAGTAGGTAATACAGCTATGTACATATTTCAAATAATATTTTAAATATTCCGTTATTTTTCAATTTTTCGTTTGATCTTGTACTGTGAAGGAACTGTTTTTCTTAACATGCGATTTTCTTAGTTATCAAGATAGAGCTTTTTTAAATAGTACAACGTTTCGAACTCAAAAAATATTTATTTTATTCTGAGAGAGTCAATTATTTGAATATGTTTGTAGTTACTAGGTACTTTAGGAAATCATATGCGGTTGGAATATCCAAAAAGAAAATCATGAAAATATTTTCCCTACTGTGTTATTAAATGATATTTTTAACCAAATCGAAAGCTTGTCAATCTGAGCTCCATTGTTCGGTAGGAAAGTGAAAACTCATAAATATTCATTCGGCATTACTCGTCCCATTCAACCACAATGTCTGTTTGTCAGTATATTTGTCACACTTTTAGAATTTTAGCCACTGGTTTTACAAAACATCAAAGAAAGATAAGATTTATTTCTGATGTATACAAGGTGTATACAAGCAAGAAATCAATAAGTTTAAGTAAAAAATTGCATAATGCATTAATTTAGGAATGATCTCAGTAAATAGTAAATACCTATACTGTAAAATCGACGAAATCTTTTAAGAATCGATGTCATAAAATTTATACGTTTTTCAAAATTTAAAGCCAACAGTAATTGCATTAGGTAGGTACTCTTATCACTTAAAAGTATTAACTAAATCAGTTGCTATAAAAAAGAAGGTTATACTGTACTTACCAAAACATTTTTGCCCGTCTGTAAGAAGATTGCGAATAATACCACTTGCCGCAACATGGTTTAAACCTGAAATATAAGAAAATAAAGTTTAAATTACATCAATAATTTTACGTAAAATTATTCAGAAAGTTGAGAAATTTTGCCATAGTTTGAATTTCGTCGATTTTCCGCTTGTGTTTACAATACCGGAGTACTGTTTTGTTCGCATATTTTAATTCTTGTAATATTCTGAAAATTAATGAGAAAATGAATTCTTATATAATATTAAACATCCCTCACCGACATATGAACAAAAATATAAATAAATTCCAGCCAATAAAATACTATTTTAAATATCGTCTGATCTCTATGTCTCTGCTTCTTTTTAGGAATTAGGATGCCACGAACATACTCACAGATAAATTAATACACACGGCAGATTTATAATATTTGCTTTGAGAATAAAAAAAAAACTCTACAAATAGATATTCAAAGAGAACCGTTAAGAAGATTTGCGAAGAATATTAAAAGTACTCTATTTTTATAGTAATATTGTTAACTAGCTGCTCCGCGCGGTTTCACCCCCGTGGCTCCACTCCTGTTGCCCGTAGCGTGATGAAACCTTCCTCGATAAATGGGCTATCTAATACCGAAAGAATTTTTCAAATCGGACCAGTAGTTCCCGAGATTAGTGCGTTCAAACAAACAAACAAACAAACAAACTCTTCAGCTTTATAATATTATTATAGATATGATTTACTTAACATTTTTGATTGACCAATATAATATCTATACCTAAACTCAATGCACGCGTGTTCAATAAGAAAGTTATTTTTGACTGCCTACTTACATTGGCAGTGAATTCATTGTATTATATAATGAATACCGTACATAAGATTGAGTAATAAATATTAGTATTGTGTGTACAACTAGCTTTCCTCCCGCGGCTTCACCCGGGTTTACAAAGAATGCGGGTTAGTTCCCGTTCCCGTGGGATTTCCGAGATAAAACCTATCCTATGTGTTAATTCAAGTTACCCTCTATGTGTGTGCTTAATATCATTGTAATCGGTTCAGTAGTGTTTGCGTGAAAGAGTAACAAACACACACCTACACATACACATACATCCATCCTCACAAACGTTCATATTTATATTAGTAGGTTGTACAGTTTAGTAATGATACTAAAAAAAATGTGTGCGTGTACTAGAGTACACACGTAAGAAGTGAAACTTAGGGATAAGAAAAAGTTGGCGCGTAACGCAAAAATGTCACGCCTACGGCGTAACGCAAAAATGTTACACTAAATTTTTGTCCAACCCCGATAAAGAAGTTTCACTTCAAAAAGAATAATTTTTGCAATGTGGGAAAGTGATGGAAATAATATTGCTTTAAGACATCATGGAATATGCAATATGCAGTCCCATATGAGCTAATCATTTTGAAAATATTGTGACTTCGAAAGGCTCCAGGGAAATTAGTTTGATGAACACTTCAATGCTTAGATATATCACAGAAACTCTTGTTAATATGACACAAGAAAACGATGTGTATTTAATATTTATCGTTAGATGTGGTTATTATTTCAATTTATAACAAAAGAATATAGGTATCTTTTAAGATTGCTTGGAAATAAAAATGTGTGCGTGTGAAACTTCTTTATGACCTTATTTTTTTCAAAAAATAAATAATATGCATCTTTACAGATATACGTCGAATCACGCGTGGTAGGGATAAGAAAAAGATGGCGCGTAACGGTAAAATGTCACGCGTAACGAAAAAATGTTATACTTAATTTTTTTCCACCTCCGATACAGAAGTTTCACTTCAAAAAAACCGTTCGTTTTTAGTTATCTTCTAGAAAAGTAACGACATATATTTATTTGGTTTAACGAAGCTTGGCAATTGCGGTTCTTATAAAATTTAACGCCTTGTAAAATAACATTGTAAGAACGATAAAACTCGTCATAAAAAAGAGTCAGGCGTTTTAAGGTTAGGCGTCGTAAAATGTATGGCCGTCGTTAAAGTGAACAACAATTTAATACATGCAAAACGACTGAGATAATTTAGTGAGATTTGATTTGGGAAATACAATTTATGGGGGTAAGATTTTTACCTGAGTCAACAGTGCTAAATTTGTTGATTTTGAAGAAATATTCATAACTATTTTGTGAAAGTAAGATCCGTACCTACTAATTGTATACGTAGTATATTATTATTAGTCTGTGCTACTAATATTATATTATAAATGCGAAAGTAACTCTGTCTGTCTGTCTGTTACTCAATCACGCCTAAACTACTGAACCAATTTTCATGAAATTTGGTATGGAGATATTTTGATACCCGAGAAAGGACATAGGCTACATTTTATCCCGGGAAAATGACGCAATCCCGGATATCCCACGGGAACAAAGCGGGTTTTTCTTTGACTGCGCGGGCGAAGCCGCGGGTGGAAACCTAGTATTATATAAATATGTATATATTAATTAGAATGCTCTTAGTGGACATTTTCTATAAATTCAGCTGCCGTGATTGTATGCCTATGCCATAATTAAAAGATAAATTATTTCAAGTGATATGTCTCTTCTCATTGGGATAATCAGGATAGTAAATATTTTGAAAATATATATTACCTATGTAATAAAATACTTCATAACATACTTTCGTTATAAATTGGTATCAAAGCGTCTAACTAAACCCAACCAAGTAATGAAAATCGAGATAATAAACGCGAAATAAATACACAATATATCCTATTTCGTTCCATTATTTTATAGAACAAACCAAGAAGGCAATAACTCAACAGCTTCCGTGTAAGATAAGATAAGCAATAACAGTAAATTAGACATAGAAAGGCTAGAAATCTGGGTCTAACGGCTTCTGTAGGGCCCACTTTATACCTAGCTAAATACCTTATAAGGGCTAAATAAATTGGAACTATGTTCTTGACAGGGACATTAAGACTGAAATATCTGTTACATTTTGGACATGATTTTAACGGGTTCTGAAGCACTTTATTTATTTAGTTGGAAGCCTAAAAAGTTTGCCTGGTAGAGATGACTATAAGCTATAAGGCCACCGTTTCTGCGTTAATTTTATGTTTTCTTTTGTTTTATTACTGTATAGAATAAATAATAATGGTATAAATGCATTTAAATGTATTATTTTTATTATGTACAAAACATGACAAGTAAAATGAAAATTGTCTTTTTAAATAATAAATTGTACGTTATCTGTGTATATATTATTTATTTCTCTTATTTATGTACATCATAAATAAAATTACGGTCTAAATATAAAATATCCAACCTACATCCAATCATGTTTAATGAGGGAAGACCCTAAGATATTATTTTGGCGATAAAAAGTGATTTACAGATATCTTAAGAGGACCGGTTTGGCAAGTTAGAAGTTAAAAAACTTTTTGCAATGTTTTCATATTATAATAATATATAATTATGTATTATGTACACTTGTTTATGAATATTTTAGCACACCTAAGGACGTTAACTCGCCCACGTTAACTGGTGACTCGCCCTCTCACTGTATGGGCCCCCGAAATAAGTCGCTGCAATAGTGCGACAAGGGGGCAACATATTGTGAGCAGCTAAGGGTGGAGAGGCGTCCTTGGACTTTAAACTACGATCACGCGCTCCCTGAGGGTCCAGCATCACGTGCCCACTCGCCACTTACACTTCGCATCCACCCTTCGAGCTAAAAGCTCTCGCGACTCCACTCTGGCCGGCCGGTTAAGGCAAGCCAGAGGTGGGGGTCCTGTCCTCGTCAGGTTTCACTCCGACCGGCCGGTGAAGGCAAGCCGGAGATGAAGACAGGGGCCTCCCCCGGGAGCGCTCGGTTCCCGCGGGGTCGCTACTCCCCGACACCCCGCCACAAGGTGTCCTGCGGGTTGACTGACTGCACGGGTGGAATATCTACTGTCACGTAGACAATAGATATTCCAACCGTGGGCGATGGGGTCGTCACATCCCTACGCCGTTATTATTATTATTATTATAATAGATAGAGTGATTCAAGAGGAAGGTTTAGTATATAATTAATTAGGTTTAAGTCAAAGCGAGCGAAGCCGCCGGCTGTAAGCTGGTCAAATAAAAAGGATAAAATCTTGTATTATTATTAGAAATTTATGTTTATTTAATATGAATGTATAAATAAATAACCTTTAAAGTTATTATTGTTTTCTAGTTTTAATACCTAATACTTAACACAAAGATGAATCACGCAAATGTCAAATGAATTAGGATGGGCTTTTTTAAAACTTGTTTTTTGCAATATAAATAAGTTTGGCTTCTAATCAAGGGTCGATGAATAAATATGTTTATCTTTATACTTAGGTGCAATGTTTGATAAAATGCAGTTATATATTTCAATATTTATTGTAGGTATGAGGTATCCCATAACTTAAGATTATCTATACATATTATAATAAATCTGTGGAAGGGTCAATTCTGTACATTGAAAATATTGAAAAAATAAATAGCAGGGGGTGTTACTGGATCGATACCAAACCCAAATATGTGATTAAAAAAATTTTTGTCTGTCTGTCTGTCTGCCTGTCTGTCTGTCTGTCTGTCTGTCTGTATGTTCAGGCATCACGTGAAAACTAATGGTTCGATTTCGATGAAACTTGGTATAATTATACCTTATTATCCTGGGCATAAAATAGGATACTTTTTATCCCGGAAAAATACGTAGAAAAAATAAATTTTAATTTTTCCGCGCGGACGGAGTCGCGGGCGGAAGCTAGTGAATAAATAAGAAGATAAATGTATAAAAGGGTCTTTTTATTTGCATGTTATTTTTTCATTAATTAATCTTTGGTTTAAACATAACATAGTATTATTTTATATCCTTTTTTTTAGATTATTATACTTACCGTATTCTTGATGTAAAAATATTATTATATAAAATTACCTATGTTATATTCGAATGTTTTTTGTATTGAAAGTTTGTCAAATATTTTTCAGGATAGGTGTTGTTATATTTATTGTAATTGTGGTACTGGATTATAAGAATTATAAAAAGAGAAGATTTTAGCGCCAAGAATGCAAAAAATGTCATTCAAAAACGCTACAAATAGAGCTTAAAGTTACTAAAGTAAGTAGGTAATTCAAATGGTAATTCAATTTTCATTTTTTTTCAATTGTCTGGAATTTAATTAGGATAAAATCTTTCTCACCATGATATTATTATATTTTGATCTTTTGATTTTTTAATGTACTCTTCAGTGACAAAAATATTGTTAGGAGAGCATAGGTACTCAGAATAACTACTTATTATGGTAATAGTTTATTTCATGGCTTATGCAATTAACTCTTGGCAAATTAAATCTTTTTGCTATTATTGAAGTACATACGCTTCTTATCCATAGATTGCTTTTAAACAATAAGGTCGCCTATTGTACACTTTTCGACTTTATGTATTCATTTATTTTAAATTTCTCTTACATGTACAGTACATAAATATATCCACGGATTATTTTTATGTGTAATACATAATGAAATATATAAATAAAAAATAACTGATTTTTTAACGCTTTATCTTAAATGGGCAGAGGCTGATGAAACAAGCAAATTGTGTTTTTAATAAACGTTGTAACTTACATTATAATATCATTTCGAAATGAATACTAGTTTAAAATAAAACAGAAGAAAACACTAAACTTGTTTCAATTCTAATTCCTAACGTTCATAGAATAACCACTTTTGGATCTTGTTTTTGCCTCATCTACTGATACACAAATAAATAAAGTCAAATACCTAAAAAAAAATCGTCACTAACTTACTAAAATCTAATTAGAACATATATTTTATTAAATAAAATAATTAAAAACTAGTAAACTCACCTCTATATAATTACTCTTGTGATTTGTATAAACGCGTGCGTTGGCTGCGCGCGCGCCGCGATACTGCCGCAGCATCCCTCGAGGATAGTGACCTCAGGCTGTATTGTTAAATAGTATATCTAATAAATAAATAATAAATCTATATAGAGCTGTTTATACCATGCTCAAACTTGTTTTGGATGATTAATTGGGAAAGGAAATAATTTATTACACGCATATGTATATCATAGATTGATAGTTACTAAGCGTTTAGAAAATAAACACTGCCTCGAGATATATAAAATATATTCTATATTTAATTTTTAAACTACCATTTCATTTTTCCTGTTATTGTACATTTGAAAAAACTTATCAAATTTTACAGAATTGCTTCGATTATTATAGAATCACTTATGGAATTAGTATTTATGGTAATGAGACGGGATAATAAATTAATAACATTATAGATCCATTATGAATTTAGACTTGACATCGTTTGATTGATCACTATAATCATCGTTCGCAGTAATGGAAGATTGGTGTTAAAATTATGCTGTAATACTTATGGGTTGTTAGCTTAGCTTTCTATACGCGGTTTCGCGTGCAATTCATTGCAGAATTCTAACTGGAATCCACATTCAATTTTGGAATTACAATTTAAACATTATCAATAACATTAGAAATAATGTCTGTTTATTAGTGTTTTATAATAATATATCAAGTGGTTATTGGTATTTTTTTAGGTTTTAACAGCTCTATATAGATATTCGTTGAAGACAAACACTGGTCGGGGTCGCGTTCACTGACCACTAATGCTATATTAGCATACACGTAAAATTCGCGACACGCCCGACTGTTGTCAAAACATTTTTTAAAATATCCTTAGATTATATTTTTGAAAATCAATATTATTTAGAACTAAATTGTTTGATTGTATGAATGGGTTTAAATTAAATATTATCTCTATATATTTAATATTTTCGTGTCACAGTTTTACAGCATACTCCTAGAAACGGCTGCACCAAATCTTATGAAATTTCGTATGCACTTCGTCATCGTTCGTCATACGCACATCTCTTTTTCATACACCTTAGTGATAAAAGTAAGCAGAACAATCTGTATTTGCCTTTATAAAAATATATGTTTATAAATAAAACATGTCAAGGTATTTTTCATCAAATTTTCAATAAATAATTGTATTTGATAGATACAATTATTTATTGAAAATTTTTCCTTTTTAAACCAGCTTCTAATTTCGTGTTTATATAATTTTTAATTTATTCCTAATAGGTCAATGTATGATATAGAGAGAGAATAACCTGAACAGATCTTTTTTTCTCTATTATTATTTTAATACTAAGTACACATGCAATAAATGAGTATAGAAATCGGTTGAGCAATTATTAACTCATAATTTATAATTTTTGTGTTACATATGGATGATGAATGAGCTACCTATACAGGGTGTCCCACTGTTGGTATACTAAGCTCAAAAGAGGTTATAGTTTTGCATACGCAGAGTATGTAAAAAATACTTATAAAATTCCAGGCGCATTTTTTTTTTCAAATAGATGAATTCTTAAAACTCTATGTGTACACCCATAACAAGCAACCCGCTCAACTTTGCCACCAGCACGTGAGCTATCGTTTAAGATTATGTCTTAATAATATTATTGTTGACAAGCTAATTTATATGATATTTAAGTAATAATTTTTGTAATTAAAATTGATAATTTAATTGGACCCATTGTTTTATATACAATTATTATAAAATTTACATGCTGTTTGTTAATGACGGCTAAACATGTTGTACCTACTATATGTAAAAATGTATCATCTAAAAATACCATGTTTAATGTAAATAAATAATTATGAATTATGAATTATGAATAGACAAAATGCTCACATTAGAGAAGTGGTATATGTCGGCTGCGCGAAGCTAGAGAAGAAAACATGGATTTTCAGGAAAAATTTAGCAAAAAAATTTTGACGTAATTTTGTTATTTAAGTATTTTTTACGTGATCAGTGTATGCAAAACTACAAGTCCCTTCGCGCTTAGTATACCAACAGTGGGACAACCTGTATAATAGGGTTTTCAATTTCTATGTAGGTACTTATCTTATATTTTGGAAATAAAGTTATTGTGTATTGTTTTGCATGATCTAAAATAAATTGTAAATTAACTCCTAAACAATTTTTAAATATAATGATTGAATTTTCTTTCTATATTTTTTGTCAGGTCCGCATATTTCATTCCTTCCTCCTTTCTTATCTTATCGTCAATAAACAAGAAACTAGTTTAATAAGAATCTCAACACATAATATATAATAAGAAGTGTTTCAGCAATTACAGGGGTTATTATAGCACAATAAAATAAATCATGAGAGCTTCCTGCATAATGTAGTTACGAGAGTTGACAAGAAAAGTTGTTAAAATATTATATCATTTAAAAATGACAAATTTTTAATAGATATAAAAGGTGCTTCCGTATCACTTATTTATATTATGATGTAGTCTATTAACACTAGATTATCCACCATATCTGGGAACCCTGAATTCTAAAAATTGGCAAATGTGTTGCTACACATAAAACTCGAGTACGGCTCGACCATTTCTGTTTTTTTTTAACGTTTTTGTTAAGGCACAAGGAATATTATTTTGGTGATAAAACACAAAAAAGGGCAGAACAACGTTAACCTACTGGAGCAGCTAGTTGAACATATTTTTAATCAGCGGTACAAGTACCTATAAGTACCAACATAAATTCGAAAGCATTTTTAAGAATTGCTCACATAATTGGTGCCTTGGAATTTTATCAGTTTCAAATAAGATTGGAATAGTGCATGATCATCATCATCAGCATATACTTACGTTGCCACTGCTGGCACACAGGCCTCCTATGATGATAACAAAATGTTTAAAATAATAAAAGGCAGATCTAATATTGGTAAAACAACGTTCGTATCTGTTTAATATTCATGTATCGTCTACATAACATGCAAGAGTACTGTTAATCAAATATTTTAAGTTTTAACCAAGTAAGTACCTAATAGTGTTTCTTTGAATTTTACCGATTCTTTAGTTTAAGCAGTTTAAAGTTAGGCTTTTTCGATATTCTTATGTATGGCAAAATTCTTTGTTTGTGGCAAAATAAATCATTGTTTCGTTCGTTAATCGTTTAATAGAATGGCGGTGAAACCGCGAGGCACATGTAATTCATCTATACTAATATTATAAAACTGAAGAGTTTGTTTGTTTGTTTGAACGCGCTAATCTCAGGAACTAGGTAGTGGTCCAATTTGAAAAATTATTTCGGTGTTAGATAGGCCATTTATCGAGGAAGGTTATAGAGCGGAGCCAGTTGTGAGAAACCGCGAAGCGCAGCTAGTAATTAATATAGAGAAGAAATTATTCTTAAATCTGTATGTTGTTTATTTCAGTATAGTTTAGTGGTAATTGTATAATAATTTAACGAATTCGATATAGTCATTGAGTTTTTTCATTACAAAAAAATATACGAAGTAACAATTTAACCTCTTTTTAATTCAATATTCAACGAAAAAGGTGTAAAACTGTTTGTATAGCACTGCAACACAACTTACTTACAACATATATTTTAAAAAACAAATAAAATTAGCATACGTATCTATTTATCAAGTAATAAAATTAGCTAAGGTACTTAAACATTTCGAGATAATATTAAGCGAAGTAGTTTTATTTATTCACTAGCTGTTCCGCGCGGTTTCACCCCCGTGGCTCCACTCCTGTTGGCCGTATCGTGATTATGATTTAGCCTTCCTCGATAAACGGGCTATCTAACACCGAAAGAATTTATCAAATCGGACCAGTAGTTCCTGAGATTAGCGCGTTCAAACAAACAAACAAACTCTTCACCTTTATAATATTAGTATAGAATTACCCTTTTTTATTGTGATACAAAATAAAATAAAACCAAACATACACGCGAAACAAATATACAATTTATTATTCATTAGCCTTAATTAATATATTGAATTCAACTACGATACTTAACCTACATACAATTTTTTACATACTTGAAAATATATCTGTGCTAATTACTATTGTGATTCATAGTGAATTCATATAATTAGTAGAATGAGTAGCTCGCTATAATAAAACACTGACCGCTCTTTACTATTAGTTTTACGTTTTACAGTATTTTCAATATGTCCTTTCTTAGTTTATGTCACAACCGTAAATTGAATACATACTCACTATACATAGTGTAAAACAAAGTCGCTTTCTCTGTCCCTATTATGTCCTTTTGTATGCTTAAATCTATAAAACTACGCAACGGATTTTGATGCGGTTTTTTTTAATAGATAAAGTGATTCAAGAGGAAGGTTTTAAATTTTAATATACCTATATAATTTATTAAGTAAGCTAGTTTATAATATACCCAGAACATCAAATAATTCATCCAGTAAAACAGATTTTAAATGCATCTACAAAATACCCCAAAAGGGAATACCTACTGTTCCGATACTTCTACAAGCTATTCTTCCATTACAATCTTCATTTTATATCAAGTAATTTCAGTCGAGTTCTCTTTTTTTCCAATTTATTTTACCAAAAACATAAAGTGATGAGGGTATCTACATTATAAAAGTTTCGAAATTAATTGCTTAGGGTGCTTTTTCACCAATGATGAGCGAGGATGTTACAAACACATTCCTCGCGACACATCCTCGCAGATTATTGGTGGAAAAGCACTCATGTATCTCAACATCATTTCATAATGCTCATTGGCATTTACCCCTCAACAACGCGTCGCTTATTATTATGCCATCAAAATCAATACATCTCATCTGCGTCTATTTTCGGTAGTCTATTACTTACATCATAATTCTTCCCTCTTAAACTCTTTAAATATAAAATGGGCTTTGCAAAGAAACTATTAAAACCATCGACGATGCCTTTTTTCAGTCCGATTACATATTCTTTAAAACCTGAAGTATTCGTAACATTCGAATTGTCTTTGTCTTTATCAAACTCAGCTTTTATGTGAAAAATACTTATATAGTTCTTTTTTGTTTTATTTTCAATATCTGTTGCTTTTGTTACAGACTCTGTAGTATTTGTGACAGTTGTTTTTGCTAGATTAAGTGGTTTAGCAATTGTATAATTTACTACTATAGGTCCTAAGGTGGCATTATTTGGTACATCAACTACTATTTCTGTGACGTCATATTTTGATGTAACCTCCTCTATTGCTTCGTCTTGAGTTTTTAATTCGTTGAAATTTTCATCTTCTTCACTTGAATAATCGTGTGATGTTGTGTAAGTTAACACAGAAGAAAAGAGAAGTATCTGAAAAAAAGAGAAAACTGTATTACAACAAAGCAGAAATTTAAATACCGAAAAAGAAACAAAATATTCTTATTATTGTAGGTAATTTATTAAAAAATATAATACAAATCTACTAATTTCCATTTAATGTATTTTTTATTTGTATCTTTTAAATTTCATAATATGTAATAATTCCTTTTATTCATACTAAAAACATGCAGACACCAATCCCTATTTTCGTTAGTCGCTCTTATTTTGCGTAATAACATAGAGATATACTTTCAAAATACCCAAGTACTCTCAAAACATTATACCTATCACCAAACCACACCTTTCAGGAGCTTTACATAAGCAAAACCACGGTCTCAACATAGTTAAACGTGCCTATCGGAGCCTCATTGATTCGATTGAAAGCTAACAGTCTTACGCCCGTGGTGCTGTCGACTTCGATTGGAGCTGTGATCCCACGAATTAGTGAACTGGAATACACGTTCATAGCTAGCTGTTATGCCCGACTTCTCTCGTTGTAAGTTAAACTAAGTATAGTAAAATAAGAGGTCGGTGGAAGCATTTATATAAAAACATTAAACATAAAAACATTGGTTAAGTTGTCTAAATAGCCTCTTAAATTTTATTATGATTTAGTTTCAATGTTATTCCCAGATATTATATAAATATGGACCTGGAGGGTTACGACGGTATTATATTAGTTTTATTTTCAGTGTGAAAAAATGACAGAGCAATTATATAGGTTGTCTAGCGCCACACTAGCGCCATTACCTTTGCCATGATCGTGGTAACCTTACTTACAGATAGTATCTTTTCAAACTCAAACTCAAACATTCATTTATTCAATTAGACTACTATTTAGTAGCACTTTCGAATCGTCATTACATAGGTAAGTATTTTTAACATTTACCACCGATTCGGAAAGCAGTATCTATGGAAAAGAATCGGCAAGAAACTCTATAAACAACTTTTATAGAGTTTCTTGAACTTGAAACTTTGAAGTTTGAGTGTCGATATATGAAGTATATTGACCTTTTGAAGTATATTTTCATACATTATCTGTTTTTTCAACTGACAGATAAACTAAGCAAGTAAACAGAACATATAAAAAACCTGTGTTTAATATTCTTCTTGTATGTTTGTCTAATTACCTTCGGCCTACGTCCAATTATAATATCACTAAGTATGTAGTTATGTTATAAAAATGGTCTTTTCCTGCTTTGGAAAATAAATATTATTCATGAAAGCTCTGCCTCATTTAATACGAACGTGGACTATTACTTATAGATAAAGCCATGATTTATATTATGATATTTAAGATTGCGATTTCCTCAAACACAGAAATGCTATTTCTTATACAAACAGTAGATGATAAAGGGCACGTTATAATTAACTATCTATCTAAATATAAGCCAAAACACAAGAACAATAAGAGCTATTTTTCACAAAACAATACGAGATTCGAGTCTCCTACAAAATATGAGACAGTTTTCAAATTCCATTTTGTATACAAAATGACATGAACTTTAAGGAAAGGTCACCGACTTTAAAACAAATAATATCAACTCTCTCTGTTCGGTATTTATAGTATATTTCTGTTACTTATATGGTTATCATATATATAAAACTTATATTTCAGCCCTACTAATATTATCAATACGGAAGTTTGTGATGTATGTATGTATGTTTTTGTTTCGCGAAAAATTGCTAAACTGATTCGGATGAAACTTTACATTATAATTTATACACTATACCTAGAGTAACAAGTTACACGTAAGCAGTAGAAATACTTGTTTTGCTCGTCGGGTTCGTCTGTGGGTAAACTGTGAGGATATAAATTTTGCCTTTTTGTTTAAAAATACTGATTTTTGCTCTATCTATGCTCTATCTTCTAGTTTAGTCCCAAATCCCGTCAGAAAAGGTACAGTCATTTTAGGGATTGCTGTAGTTTAGGTTTATCGCTAACACTGGCGTATCTTTTAATTTTTGTACTTATAAATTATTTCTCAAGTCATGTAGAGCACTGCGAACTTCGCCTTTTTTCACAAAATGTGTTAAAATATGTTCAAAAATATATCCAAATATTAGAAATTATTACTACATAATATAAAATAGTTGTACTCGTGTTCAAAAGGAGGATTTAGGTAAGCTGACTACTGACAGTGAGCTGATGTCTAAGCTTAAATGAACTAAGTTATCTTATGGTTATAGCTTATAGGTTAGTTATATAATATTATCCTAATTAAGATATAAATGTTTCTTGTGACGTTTGTATTGAACGGATTATGATGAAATTTAACGCAAATGTATACATAGTTAAGTATTTTAGGAAATATAGTACTTCGTTATAGTTATTTAAGTATGGAATTAATATAAAAAGGAACGTTATTAAACTACATTGAAAATATAGAAGAAGTGTAATTTTTGGTACAAGTGACGAATTTAATCTAGCAGGTTGATCTGTAATTACCAATATTACATATTTTAACAACTCAATGGAAAATAGTTAGGAATAATAATGATTATTTATTCCATTTAAATTAGAAAGTGAGTTTTATTTACAAAATATGATGTAATGTAAATGAAGGCTATTTATTCATTATTATTTATACATATAGGAAGGAAATTTAGTGCAAGTTGAAATAATCTAGTGGTTGTATACGTAGTATATTATTATTAGTCTGTGCTAGTGGTAAAATAAATTATAAAGTAGAAAATAAAACCAGGAAGATATCTTATTACGTCTATGCTGGAGAAAAGACTGCAATGTTTTTTATATATTTAAAAATATTAAAAATAATGGTGGAAACAAATTAATTTCAAATCCAAATAACTCTTAAGCTATTACTACTATAATTTATTAAGATTCCAATAAACATAATTCTTTGTTAAACTCCTGAGTTTACCCTTCTTAAAATAAATAATTAGGTACCTATTATTATAGTCAAGCGGATCTTATTGCATTGTACATTTTATTAGACAGTTTAAAAATGACATAGTTAATAGATATACCTATACTTATTACTTTTTAAGACATTACAAATGACTCTCCTATTTACGTATTTCAAGGATTTTTATTACAAAGTCTAACTCAACCAAACAAAATGTATTTTCCTTAATAAATAGGTCACATACATATTTTGTTAAATAATTACCTACAATAATACTTACAAAAATAAATACGCCTCCACACTCCATCGCCGATTAAACCAACAACACTACTGTCAAATTTCATTCACAAAAATAGAGTTGTACAAAAAATGCGGGTTTTTATCGATACAATAAATAAAGTTTCACCTGTAGATAGGATTCAAAATGTCGACAATTTAATTTTACATCGCTTTTTATAATTGTTCGTGAGTCATTGGAAATCGGTTATGGGAGAAGGTAACTATGTATAACTTATAAGGGTCTGTCATCTATATTATTAAGGCATTTATATATTGATTAATAAATGGAATAATATGATTTTATTTGTGTATTTTAAACGCATTTTCTTTGTGTCTCCGCCTGTATTTTAAAGAAATCTCAACTTAAAAATACTATTTTTATGTATTATAGGTATAGCTTAACAAAAACATAAAACTGCATGTTTGATTTAATGTCGTTGTAATATTATGTCAACGTCTTAAATAGCGTCATCATTACCAACTAAAATAAATTAAAAAATTGTGAAGAAAAATGAAAGTTACTGAAATATAAAAAAAACCACTTGCCTACTCGATTCAGTTAATAATATTGCGTGCGATTCAAAATAGGTAGATACTTACATCATAGTATTTTATCACGCCAACCTGGTATTTATATTTCTCAAGAAAACATAAAAATATATTAAAAGTATAGGGTAAGCCCCCGTTCCCCGTCCACTTATGCTTTTACTAAATTATTTTTATTTATTTAGTTACTAATATATAAAGTTAAACTATAGGTCTGGATAATTCAGATCTCGTGGAATCCGCATTCCTGAAGCATTACAACGCATTAGTCATGTGTAAACATCGTCATTGGTTAAAATTGAACTATATTTGTGACGAATCGACGGTCAGGGTTCTAGTTAGAATCCGTGAAAGCTTTATCCATACTTATATTATAAATGCGAAAGTAACTCTGTCTGTCTGTTACTCAATCACGCCTTAACTACTGAACCAATTTGCATGAAATTTGGTATAGAGATATTTTGATACCCGAGAAAGGACATAGGCTACTTTTTACCCCGGGACATAGCATAGGTTTTATCCCGGAAATCACACGGGAACGGGAACTATGCGGGTTTTTCTTTGACTGCGCGGGCGAAGCCGCGGGTGGAAAGCTAGTATTACTATAACTGTATTAATTACTATTATTGATGGTAAGTTTATTGTGATTTTTAACCAACTTCAAAAAAAGTAGGATATTGTATTTTTTTACCTCATAATTTTCAACTCGGTGAACCGATTTTGATGATTTTTTTATTTAAAAGCCTTACGGTCTTATTAAAATTATTTCTAACCATTTGAAGGCAGTTCAGATTTTTGTTAAAATATATAATAATGCCCTTAGATAATGCCTATGACAGGTGAAAGTTCTGTCAATATCTGTCCTGCCTTTCGG
The DNA here is from genome assembly GCF_905220415.1 of Colias croceus. Taxonomy (NCBI): domain Eukaryota; kingdom Metazoa; phylum Arthropoda; class Insecta; order Lepidoptera; family Pieridae; genus Colias; species Colias croceus. Next base: position 9,354,634 of record NC_059555.1, read on the forward strand.
AAGATAACCATTCGATAAATATCTTTTTTGTTTATTTCGTTCATTTCATAGAAATAAAAACTAACCAACCGTGAAAGAGATATAGATACATTGAGCATAATATACTCAAGTACTCTAACCATTTCACATAGTCCAGTGGGACTTAAATCCGTCAGTTATACTGTATAAAAGCTTTTCCAAGAAAGTTTACCTTCCTGACTTGTAAGAGGAAACGCGGTCGGGTTTTCTATACAAACACTCTTGTGTGTTTTACCTGAATATAGATTATAAGACAATCTATTTATATTTATTAGAAAAATTATAATCAACTTCGTCTGACGAATTTTCAACAGAAGAACTCCTGGGTTCGATTCCCGATGTAGACGAAGAATATATTACGTACAAACTTACTTAATAAACCTAATAAATTATATACTAAAACCTCCCTCTTGAATTACTCTATCTATTTAAAAAAACCGCATCATAATCCGTTTCGTGGTTTGAAAGATTTAAGCATGCAAAGGGACATAGAAAGTGACTTTGTTTTATACTATGTACTGATTTTTAAGCGTCATCAATCAACATTAACTTTTTTAACTAGAAACACATTAGAAAGTTAATAAATTTTCTCCATTAATAATTATACTAAGAACAAAATTAGACCTATATGTTTAGGTTGCTACTTGAAACTTTTCGAAGGAGTTGATAAAGTTGAGCAATTGTAATAATGTTATATTTGCTCCATTTATATAACAGGCGTTTGAATTTGGGTTACATTTGTACAAATAAAGTTAGAATGTCTGTTTATAAAGCTACGAAATAACAGCCTTAAAACTAAATGCATATTATAGCTGATATTTACAAATTGGTAGAATATTTTTTGTCTCGAAAATTAATGGAAAACTGAAAGGGGGGTTGAAATAGGGAATTTTTACTTGTGTCTGTAACAATTACCGAGCAAAAAAAATATACAATAATTTGTTTTTACACAAATGAAGAAATTTTTTTAATACCTTTCGCAGAATTTAATAAAAACATCAGAAATTCATTCATTCATTCAATTAAATTATAATACATACATACTATACTATTAGTCAAAAGCAAGGTTTTATTATTTACTAGCCTACCGTCCGCGGCTTCGCCCGCTTTGTCTAAAACCTAATAAACTAAAACCTGCCTCTTGAAACACTCTATCTATTAAAAAAAACCGCATCAAAATCCGTTGCGTAGTTTCAAAGATTTGAGCGTACAAAGGGACATAGGGACAGAGAAAGCGACTTTGTTTTATACTATGTAGTGATAATATACAGTTACATATTTTGTAAAATTAAATTGTAATACTGAAATGATTTAAAAGAGCAACTATGGAGTTTCTTGCCGATTCTTCTCCATAGATACTGCTTTCCGAATCGGTGGTAAATGTTAAAAATATGTATTGATGTTTCAAAGGTGCTTCTCGAAGAAGTCTAATTGAATAAATAAATGTTTGAGTTTGATCATGAATATTCCTCTATAAAGGTATGAGATGATTATCTGGAAAATGCATTCCAGTTCACAAATGCATGTTTTATCTCGATGGACGTTCGATTATCGATCTGTGATTAAAATACTGATACCTAAAATGTCTAGATTGGACTGGCGATATCTAGCTTTATTCTAGGCTTTGTTATATAAAGTCTAGACTGATTTACTGTCATATTTAACATAACTATTATATCCCTACTATACATATAATATTATATTGTTATTATAAATGCGAAAGTAACTCTGTCTGTCTGTCTGTTACGCTTTCCCGTTTGAACCTCTCAACCGATTTGGATGAAATTTGGCGCAGGCAATCTTTAGACCCTGAGAAAGAACCCTTTATCTTTTATTTCGAAATATGTACCACGGGCGAAGCCGGGGCGGACCGCTAGTAACCTATAATACAACATTTTTTTTATAAAACCTCTTCTTGGGAATCACAATTGCTTCAATTAAATAGGTAGGTACTCTAAACTAATATACTTTAAAAATAAATCGACATAAAGTTACACTAAATAAATACAATCGGCTACAGTTATTTGCAAACCCAAAAACACAAAGAGGCTTAAAAAATATGAACATTCAGACACTATATTTTTTTTATTATTTGTTGGATGAAAGCTCTAACCAATCTTAACTCTATGTTGAAAATTGTTTATAGTATGACAAATTGAATCTTAAGTATTCGCTATATCGAAATAAATTGGATTCTAACATACTAGTTATGACAAAAAATAATCTATACTAATATTATAAAGCTGAAGAGATTGTTTGTTTGTTTGAACGCACTTATCTCAGGTACTACTGGTCCGTTTTGTAAAATTATTTCTGTGTTAGATAGCCCATTTATCGAGGAAGGCTATATTATATCATCACGCTAAGACCAATAGGAGCGGAGACACGGAGGTGAAACCGCGGAGCGCAGTTAGTAATATATAAAGGTTCGAAACCCACCTCGTAAACGATTTTTTTTTCTATTCTTTATAAATTTACAATAATATATTCGCTTATTGAATTCAATTACAAAAAATGTACTGTAAATGTACAATTTTATTTTGGTATACACCTACATAGCATTAAATTCATGAATGAAAATAATTTTCCGTTTCACGATACAGCAATAAAGCTTAAAAATAGACACACTACGCTACAAGCAGGACCTAGGGGAGAGCGGGGATGAAAGTCACATTTTTTTCTTTTTTTATGTAACTTCCAAAATACGTTGTTTAGGAATGATATTTGTATACCAAAGGATAGTGTAATTATTCTGGTACAAAATAAATAAACGTATTTTTGTATAATATTATCAGTTGTAGAAATATTTTGTATTTTCACTCCAAAGAAAAATGTGACTTATAACCCCGGGTCAGGGATGGTTGTCACAATGCCTAGGGTAGGTAGTCACATACTAAATAACAGGCAATTTATAAATAGAAAGTCACTTTTTGGTCTTATAATTTTACGGAATAGTTTTTAATTAAGAACTCTTAACCTAATGAAACCGTAGACAGTCTTTATTTCAGTCTGAACATTAAGAATCACAATTTTAGCAAATGTCATTTATTTATTTTATTTATTTATTTATAACTCTTTATTGCACAAACTAAAATATGACAAAAATAACATTAATACATAAGAAAGGCATAGTTTGTACAAGAGGCGGCCTTATTGTTAAGCAGCAATCTCTACCAGGCAACCTGATGGAAAGGAAATGTATGAAGTTAATGGAATAGTGCAAAAAGAAGAAAAATTTAGTAGACCAGATGTGCATGTTCTAGAACCCAAAATATACAATCCTGGCATTGTACCCAAACCTCTAGATTTGCTTGCTGGGTATGGCGACAAACAGACTAAGCAGAAATCTTCATTCTCTTTCACTTCTTCACTGTTGTCAGATTTCTTCTTGTTTTTATTAGATTTAGAAACCTTCTTCTCTTATTACTTCTCACTCAATACAAGTTTTGGTACTTTCTTTTTCTTAGCATCTTGCTCCTTCTTTTTCTCTTCTAAATAGATCTTATATATCTTTCCGGTATATCTGTCAGAACGGCCGATTTACATTTTCTTTTATCACCTTGCTGTGACTTGCGTGGAGGTGCTTTTGGTAGTGGTTTCAAAATAAGCGGGGATACGTTCAGAGTAGATTTTACACCACTAAGACCTGGTATCGCTAGGGGCTCCCGGGTTCTTACTCCACTTGGCCCTGGTATCGCCAGGAGCTCATTGGGAACTTGATTCTACAAAGATTCCCCTAGCATCGGACTTTCTATAAAATTTTCTGGCGTTAGGATAGATGGACTTCCAGCAGGTTCGTTAGGGCGATTTTCCGGTGTTCATTGAAAATTAACGGCTGAAACAAACAACCTCAAAACGCAAATAAAGTCAGCTCGCATACAGGGGGCTGGTTGTCACATGTGACAATTAGCCCCCGAAAATTTGTGACAACGAGCCCCATAACACGTTTTAGAAAAATAACATTGAAAATAAATTCCGATCAATGAATATCTAAAAAACTATACTACGATATTATAAAACACATTTCATCATCATCAAATGAACTGAAAGATTATTACTGTAAAACAAGAACGTATACTTATGAGGTTCGACACAGCAGCACAAAAATTTACTTTTGCTATGCGAAAACAATAAACACTTGTGAAGCCCTCACGGCAGATCGTAGCGGTCTGACGCGAAGTGGGGACAGCGTTGTCACTATATCGCTTTTGCCACGCTGTTCAACAGACTTATTCGATAGTTCAGTTTTGTGTTAAGACCGCTGTGACAACCAACCCGTGAGACAACCAAACCCGGTCTCCCCTAATTGTAATATTATTCATACAGTGAAAGAAATCACTGAATTTTTTAAGGAAACGTTGTTTCAATTTATAACGTACACGTAGTACTGAGTACAATAAACTTTAATCTATACTATTATTATAAAGCTGAAGAGTTTGTTTGTTTGTACGCGCTAATCTCAGGAACTACTGGTCCGATTTGAAAAATTCTTTCGGTGTTAGATAGCCCATTTATCGAGGAAAGCTATAGGCTATATATCATCACGCTAAGACCAACAGAAGCGGAGCAATGCGGGTGAAAACGCGGGGCACAGCAAGCTTTACGAGGTGAATATTGTAATATTCACCTCGTAAAGCTCTCATTCAAACTTTGCGATAAATAGTTCTATGTTATGTAAGAACTATCGACCATGAAATAAGTGTAAATACTATACAACGAATCTATTGTATAGAAAAAGGTATTTTATCTGTTAGTCAGGAAACGGCCTGGCACCTCGTCGTCATGGCAACGGGTCGGCGCGCGCACAGTCCAAGCCTTAATACAGGCGAATGCAGACGTGTTTCAACAAATCCCATGTAAACAGTTTTGTGTTCTGTTCGTATGTTTGTTTGTGGCATGTTTGATGGCGAAGGAGGTTAAAGGCGGCACTGTGAGTAATATCAGGAACTTTTTACCAATAATAATGTTAAATATAAGTTTGTAGAAGTGGTAAAAGCTTGTACAGCCGTTTCTGTACATTTTGTTTACGTTTCAAAGTGTATGAGAACCACAGCTGCGATGTTATCATTCTAATAATACATTACTTTTTTACAACGTACGGTCATAATATTTATTATTACATGAATTTAGCTATGCCTGTTTCGTTTTTTTTTTCAGGCAAATATATTATAGAAAGATGGAAAATAAAAACCTTTTGAAGCTTTTTCATTTCCTTATCTGATTGGTACATTGATACATCAATGTTATTATTTTTTGTACATACTATTTAAATGATTTCTCAAGCCTTACGAATTTACTTTAAAAATAATTTAATTCAACATAATGTTTTCACATAAAAAGCTTTCAGACGATCAAGTTAAAAAGAGCTTCAATTAGGGAGCTTTTACGTGATTGCAAAACAAATATACCTATGTAGTAAAACAAAGTACATTGGTACCAATATTTAAAGAACTATACATATATATTGAAAATACTAAGATACTATTTTGAAAAGTTAAACTCTATATTTTACTCTATATTTACGAACACAGAAAAAAAGAAAACTCTGGCAAACTTTTAATAAATTCATTATTTATAACTTGTAAATATCACGATATTCGTGAAATATTATTTTAGTTTTTAAATCATACCTACTTAAGAAATAAACCATTTTCATGAGTCCGTATATTATTACATATAATCATGCCTGGGTTGCCTTACTAATTAATTTTTAATGTTTATTTGTCCTGATTCACGTTTTTTTAATAGCTAACTATCTATGTTTGTAAATTACGGTACCTATATATTTAAACGTAATCGAAACGTAAACTGATCTGAGGATGTATTAAATCTGCTCTATTTTAGACGTATTACGAAAGTATAAGGTGTTCAAACCCAATTATTAATTCTACTAGAGAACTTAAAGAAGCTCTTTTAAATTATTTCACGTAGCAATTAGGCATATCTTCAGATATTTACAGTATTAGTATCAACTTACTTTACTCATTCTACTTGTTCTTTTTAATTTAAAATTTAACACGGTTTTGAATCATCTTCAGAATTATTAAAATTCATCCGGTTCGGATCGTTTAGTGATAGAGGGGTGAAAATGTGACAAACAAATAAATGGTTAGTACATTAAGTATTATAATAAAAGTACCTAGATTCGATCTTTGTAAATAACTAAAAAGTCTCAGTCTATCTCTACCCTATACGCGAACACATCGGTGATTCACGTTGATGAAACAAATAAATAAGTACAATTTGAATCAGAATTTGGATAATATTTTAATTATAAAATGACGGTCAATGAATATGAAAAATGAAAATTGCTATTATGAACCAAAGTTTGCTATATAGAACGTAACTAAAGTTATTAAATAAAGATACGGACAATGCATACAAATTATATATATTATAATGAACTCAAATTAAAACTCAAATTATATTTATTTGCAAGAGTGTAGTTACAAATTACAGATGTTTTAAATTTTAATTACAATATTATGTGGTTAATACATTCTACCCATCGATTGGGTGTGCGAATATTAATTATATTAATATTATTATTCACTTATTAAGATTGAAATTTCAAAAATTATTGAAAAAGATTTGACACCTTTCCCATACCTTACAAGAGGATACTAATGGAAGAAGCCATTAGGGATTTTAATAATGAGGAAAACTGCCATTCATGTTGTAAGTCCCTTCATTCATGGGGGAGCCAAAATTGGCCGCATGCGCACTGTGACCTAGAGACGTTATATTTATTACAAACAAGCGGTCCGCCCCGGCTTCGCCCGTGGTACATGTTTATTGTTTACGTTTTCTCTCCAGAAGAATTAACGAAATCGATTCAGCGTTTTTCGAGTTTTGCGCTTTCCAACACATTTTGGGATTCATTTTTATATTATAGAGATAAAGCAAGGTATATTAATTAGAGTAAGTAGTAAGTACATTTCGTTTGACTTAAAGTAGGTAACTTGTAGGTATACAAGTAATGTTTTGACAAATATCTCAGTGGTATCCTTTCCTTAATTTAAATAGGTACCTACTTGTAATAAAGAATTATAAACGTGAATGCTTAAGAGCGCTTATTCAATTTAACGCAAGTCAAAATCTCCGCGATCTATTACGATAGATCGCGGCTTGCGCTATCCTTTTACTATGAACAGCATAGGTCCACAGGAGAGCGCCGAGCAACATGTCCTCTCTCTGGAAAGGCTCGCTGCCGACTGATTTGAATCGGGTCGCGCGCAGTGTTTTATAGTACTTTTAAAAAAATTGTAGAAAAATAATAGAGGTACCTTAGTTGATTTTTTAAATTTTATCTTATAAGTAAGACATTCTTTTATTGCAATATGTATAAATTATATTCAATTAAGTCAAATATCTTGGTGAAAATAATCATTTTGTCGACTATAATTTCTAAAAAAATTCACATTGTTGTGGATTTTAATTTCGTAAGTTAGGAGTCCAAAATAAAAAAATCTTTTAACTAACTATTTTAATAAGGATTTTTGCAGTTAGTTAAAAAAATTGTGTGTTAGATCTGTTAGCAATTTCAGATATTTTTAGCTTCGAAATTGACACTAAAAGTGAAATCAAGTAATCATCGGCTCAGTTATCTTGATGGTATTCACAAATACTGTATTAATTGAAAAAAACTCTTAACTAACTACATAGACAATAAAATTTCCTAACATTATTAGTAATTCATATGTTTGTAAGATAAGTGGTTGATGGACAATCTGGTTTGAAAAATCACATATTTGAGCCAAACAGCGCACGGACCGCGTACACGGCCTTAATTTTTATGAATACTAGGTAAATACTAAATATGTGTCAATTTTAGGGCCGATTTTTCAATGCTTGGATAAATCTTATCCGTCCAATAAAGTATTACACGAAAATATTAAAATGTCACGTAAACTGTCAAATACGGGCAATTAGAATACGTTTTTAAAATGGTAGTTTTATACATTATTCGACGAATAAGTTTTATCTAAGCATTGAAAAATCGGCCCTAAGTTGTTTTATCCTTAATTATTTGTAGGTAAATGCTTCTTCTTTGAGTCAATTGAGAGCTATGATACTATTTCGTACATTGAATCATTCGAAATATTAAGGAAATAAAACTATTTATTTATTATATCCTGTCATGTCATGGAGTTTAAATGATGAAATAATTGTAAATGAATTCGATAAAAATGAAAACCATATAATTTAATTCAGCCGTTCTTATTAACTACTAGCGGTCCGCCCCGGCTTCGTCCGTGGTACATGTTTACGTTTTCTCTACACAAGATCCATCCTCGTACTTCAAGAAATATAATATAAAAAAATTATCGAAATCGGTTCAGCCGTTCTCGAGTTATGCGCTTACCAACACATTTTGCGATTCATTTTTATATACAGGGTGGCCCGTTTTCAGTGGTCCAAAAATTTTTTTCAGCTTGAGAGCATCATGAGTAATCATTTAAAACAAACTTTAGTTAAGCGAAAACTTATGGTTTAGAAATTATGATTTTTTTTTTAATAATCCGAAGTTTCAATATTTTTGACACAAAACTACTCTGTTATGAAAACTACTGGACCGAATTGAATGAAATTTGGTATAGGTATAGCGCAATAACCTACCTATCGCGCTATAGGCTCATCTTGTGTAAATAATTACACTACATTTTTTTATTTTAACTTTTTCTGTAGTTTTTTTAATTTCTCGGCAAAATGTCGATTTTTCGAAAAAATCCTGTGAAAAAAAAATGTACCACCAAGGTTTTGCTGGTACTGCTAAAAACTTCCTTAACATAAGGTTATTCTTTACACAAAAAATCATAGTTGTCCTTCGATTGTAACATCTTCAAAAACAATATCATGTGCATTAACACATGAAAATCGAAAAATTACGAAATTTACCATAATTCAATTTTAATCATTTGGAACGGCCAATTTTTGGTTAAAGAACCATTTATTGCCATAAAAGTCGTTACAAATCAGTATTCACATGGCTATAAAAGTTAAAATGAATGAAATAAAATTTTAACCTGCTAGCCAAGATAACTTTACTTTATTGTAATGTCAATTTATAGAGTTTTTTTTTTTTGTTATTTAGTTTTTAGGTTTAAATCTTAATAAAAGGTTTGAAGAATCAATAAATCAACATAAATATTAATTAACTAATATATTGTTTATTTTTTACAAAAGGTTTTCGAAATGCCGTCCGCCTTTCGCTAAACATAATCTGCATCTGCGTAAGAAATTTCTTCGCAGCCTATTAAATGGCTGCCGGCTTTCTTGAATGGCTATTATAGCCATTTGAATTTATGCCTATAAATAACCATAAATTTATTATACATAGGTACATTTGTATACCAGTTTATGGTATTATACCATTTAATACCATAGGTTCATACCTATCCGGAGAGGAGGATCGGTCGCGGTGGCACCATCCACTGGCCAGCCTGTTCACCCGACTTGAACCCCGTTGATTTTTTCATTTGGGGATACATTAAGGAGATTGTGTACGTACGGGAGAGCACATCGGAGCAAGAATTGGAGGAAAATTCAAGTGGCTATAACAGCCATTAAAGAAAGCCGGCAGCCATTTAATAGGCTGCGAATAAATTTTCTTACGCAGATGCAGATTATGTTTAGCGAAAGGCGGACGGCATTTCGAAAAACTTTTGTTAAAAATAAACAATATGTTAATTAATATTTATGTTGTTTTATTGATTCTCCAAACCTTTTATTAAGATTTAAACCTAAAAACTAAATAACAAAAAAAAAACTCTATAAATTGACATTAGAATAAAGTAAAGTTATCTTGGCTAGCAGGTTAAAATTTTATTTCATTCATTTTAACTTTTATAGCCATGTGAATACTGATTTGTAACGACTTTTATGGCAATAAATGGTTCTTTAACCAAAAATTGGCCGTTCCAAATGATTAAAATTGAATTATGGTAAATTTCGTAATTTTTCGATTTTCATGTGTTAATGCACATGATATTGTTTTTGAAGATGTTACAATCGAAGGACAACTATGATTTTTTGTGTAAAGAATAACCATATGTTAAGGAAGTTTTTAGCAGTACCAGCAAAACCTTGGTGGTACATTTTTTTTTCACAGGATTTTTTCGAAAAATCGACATTTTGCCGAGAAATTCAAAAAACTACAGAAAAAGTTAAAATAAAAAAATGCAGTGTAATTATTTACACAATATGAGCCTATAGCGCGATAGGTAGGTTATTGCGCTATACCTATACCAAATTTCATTCAATTCGGTCCAGTAGTTTTCATAACAGAGTAGTTTTGTGTCAAAAACATTGAAACTTCGGATTATTTAAAAAAAAAATCATAATTTCTAAACCATAAGTTTTCGCTTAACTAAAGTTTGTTTTAAATGATTACTCATGATGCTCTCAAGCTGAAAAAAATTTTTGGACCACTGTAAACGGGCCACCCTGTATAAGAAGATTACTTATAAGTGATGTAATTACAACTTAACTCTATATAGGTTTAAAGAATCATAAAAATAACTTGTATATCTGCTGGAAGTAAGTAAACTATCAATAAAAAATTTGTAATAATAAATGTAAATAATAAATTAAATACTACCTAATTGAATTTCACAGGTAAGCCCTACAGAACATGCCATCGAAATTAAATACATACCTCATTACTTGCTTTAATTTACACTACCTCCAATATGACATACATAATATCTTCGATACGGATATCTCTATTTCAACCACACACGCAAACACACATAATATAACTAAGAACCATCTACCTATTTTATAGGCAAAATTTTTCATCGTCAATGCATCTGTTATCATTCTTCCATCACAAACACACAGATACAAATAAAACTTACAACGAATTTTCTTCTAATAATGTTGTTTAAAGTCTGGAGTGCTACAGTCGAGTCATTTCAGTGAAACTCAAATTAAAAGTTATAACAAACGCGTTCTCTGTGATAAATAAGAAACAGTTTCTCGTGCATCTGAAATTCTGAACTATTTTTAAACTAAAATTATTCGCTTGCGAATTAAATAAATATCTACTTGTTTCCTTACTTGTTAATGTGTAATGTGCGAATACATTTATTTTTATGTTAGCTTTATCTAAACTAAAATAATAATGATAAAAAGTTTGTTTGTTTCGTAGGTTGAAAGCGCTGATCTAAGGAACTATTGGTTTGAATTGAATTTTTGTTTTGGATATTTCGTAGAAGAAGGCTATTTAACATTATGCTACGACCAATAGGAGCGGAGTAGCAGTGAAAAATGTTTAAAATATTCCTTTTAAAAGCAGACGAAGTTGCGGGATCAGCAAGTTATGAATAAAGAAACGATTTAAGAAGCTGATCCGACAGACGATGTCCTAAAAATAAGAAACTTAAAAAAAGGAATGAAGACGGTAAAGTTGTTATGGCAAGATGCCAAGAGAAAAAAGGATTCTTTTTTCTACGATAACTAAGAATGCTTTATATTATGTATCATATTGAGAAAGATCTTTTCGCCCGTAATTTTGCATGCAATTCACAATAAACAGACTCACCTAATGATCATAATATTATCATACTTATATTATAAACGCGAATGTTTGTTAGAATGGATGTTTGGTACGCTTTCGCAAAAAAACTACTGTACGAATTTGGATGAAACTTTACAGGAATATAGGTTATCAGAATAACACAGGAGCTATGAAATACTTGATTTTGAACGCGTGTGAAACCTTGCGGCGAAGCTAGTTTTAGTATAAACGCGAGTAGTAAAAGAGTGTAAGATTGTATGTTTGTATGTTACTCTTTAAAACAATTGACCAGGCGAATAAAGCCACTGACTCCAGCTAGTTAATAAATATGAAATAGAAGTTTAAATTGCTTTAACCATTTTCTCAATGCAATTCAATTTACAACTCTCATAGACAGTAATATCGAGACTTGCTATGTATTGGTATATTTTATAATCAAGAAGGGTAAGTGCTTTTTGTAATGTCATTTGCAGGGTGATAACTTAAAAGGTACAGTAATATTGAATTATTGTAGTAGACGTTTGTCCCGATTTAACCCGGGATGACTCTGTAAAATAATATTATAGCCTATCTCTAGGTGGAGATGATACTTTTTGAAAGTATTTTTTTTGAATTAAATCCTAAGATAGAGTTTTATTGTGTTACTAGCTTCCGCCCGCGACTCCGTCCGCGCGGATGTCGGTCTTCGCGTGGATGGTTTATTTCTCCATTTTGAGTAACTCTGACAATGACATCTTATAAATATCTATCTGACCCAAATACGGCTAGGCCTATAATAATACGCAACGTGTGTTCGCGGTTCTACAGAACAACGTCTATGGATAACTGAAAAATTAAGATTAATTTTTTTCTACGTATTTTTCCAGGATAGAAAGTATCCTATTTTACACCCAGGATAATAAGGTATAATTATACCAAGTTTCATCGATATCGAACCGGTAGTTTTCACGTGATGTCTTCACATACAGACAGACAGACAGACAGACAGACAGACAGACAGACAGACAGACAGACAGACAGACAAAAATTTTTTTAATCACATATTTGGGTTTGGTATCGATCCAGTAACACCCCCTGCTATTTATTTTTTCAATATTTTCAATGTACAGAATTGACCCTTCTACAGATTTATTATATGTATACATAGATATATTTTATAACGAAGATTTTCAGGACTCAAAGCTATTTTATTATGATTGATAAAAAAATTACTAAGTAATCTTAGTTTATGTAAATCAATCAGAAAAAGCGTAGCAGAAATTCAGACACGAAAAACATTACCCTTCTTTTGCAGAATCGGTTTGTGACAAGAATCAATTTCTCCGGGAAGCCATAAATATCCTTTCCTCAACCTTGCTTCGCTTATTCCATCTCTATATATAAAGGATTGTCCGTAGATGTGTTGTCACAAATACTCTAACCGAGTCCTTTCATTTATTTTTCTAATAGTAACCCAGGGAAATCTATCGTTGAGTGCTTTTGTTTGGATTACAAGTTTCTCACCTTTTTTGTAATTTAAACTGATTTGTGTGCCAAGAATTTTTTTCTTGAAACTTTGTATATCAGTTATGTTGACTGGTATATTATGTAATATAACAATTTTGATGAAAGTATAATATTTGAGTTTTACAAATTGCCCTTTACATAGCTTTGAGAGAATTTATTATTTATTAGCTGTGCCGCGCGGCTTTATACGACGAAATCGTGGGTAAAATCAAGACGTATTTCTATAGATCATGTGTTATTCCGAAGCTTTTCTGTCGTATAATCTACATTACTGTAAGGTTTCATCCAAATACGTCCAGTAGTATATTCATGAAAGAGAATACATACATCAATGCTCACAAACATTCGCATTTATAATAACTAGGAAATTCATAGACTGTATTTTGCGAACATAATACTTGAAAGGTATATTAAATGGAAAGGGATAGAAATTTGTATGGTATGGATGTCGAATGATAATGTAAAGTGAGGGCCAGATAATAGAACATGAAATAGGTCAGGGTTAAATAAAGAGAGAAACAAACTACATAGATAAATGTGATCTGTAAAAACATGGACGTTGTTTCTTTTTGTAACGAAAGTAAACTATTAAATTGGGGTTTCTTTTATGTACTAATCTATACTTATAATAAATCTGTAGAGAGGCCAATTCTGTACATGAAATATATTTAAAAAAAAACTATGAAGGGGTGATAAGGGATCGCTACTGATGCCAAAAATGCAATCAGTAAAATTTTTGTCTGTCTGTCTGTCTGTCTGTCTGTCTGTCTGTCTGTATATTCGTTATAGAAACAAAAACTACACGACGGATTTTAACCAAATTTGGCACAATTATTCTTCATACTCCTGGGCAGGTTATAGTAAAAGAATCATGTAAATCGGTGTAGAAACACCAAAGTTATACATGAAATACGCTATAAGTCATCGCGCGTGAATACAGAATCATGCAGCCATAAGGATTATTTTTGTGTATCAGTTGCCGCGTTCGACGCGCTTCGCGGCGGGAGCTATAAAAAGGCGGCGGGTCTGCACCCGTTTCGCGTTGTCATGGCATCACGTGTGAACGGCTGAACCGATTTCGATAATTCTTTTCTATTATATTCCTTGAAGTACGAGGATGGTTTTTATGTAGAGAAAACGTAAATATGTACCACGGGCGAAGCCGGGGCGGACCGCTAGGAAACTGACCGATATAAGTTGCGTTGCTACCCCAATCTACAAAACTTTTTTGGTCTTACATTAAAGACAAAAAACGCGCTTCGTCCGTTCCCACGCTTACTCTGGGTAATCGTTCAGCACATACAGATATTGAAAATAAGTAATATGTTCGCAGAGTTCTTTTCATCTGTCTGGGAAAAAGACTCATCAGAACGTGCACTTAGCCATGGCAATTAAAATAAAAATAATTTCGTCATCAGATAATGCAAACACGTGTTTACGTGAGTCATAAATTTATTATGGTATAGTCCTAAAATGTTTTCTAAGAAACAATAGTGTACTTACATTGTCGGCAAGTTTATTTTATTTTATTTTATTAAGGCTCATTAGCAGCTGTACATCGATTGTTTTACATAAAAAGTACACAAAAAAGTTCAAGTTCTTAAAGTCGGCAACTTATTTTTGTTCGAACAATAGAGATAATAAATTCCAAATGATCAAGTTGTAGATAAAGGTTGTAAAATAAAACGTTGCTATGGTCGAGATACAAAGGTGAAAGTTAATTTTTCGAGTTATTTTATTTTATTTTATTTTCTTTATTAGGGATAATAAACAGCAGAACAGTGGTTAATTGTACAATAAAACTTAATCTAAATACAGGTATAACTGTCCAACCAACAACATTATCCACAGTTTGGATACATACATTTTTATACGTGCAACAAATGCGAATAAGAAAAAATAAATATAAACGTGCACTTAGCCATGGCAATTAAAATAAAATAAATTAAGAATTGGAGATAAAAGTAGAGGGACGCAAAATAAGATAGGTTATTGCATGTTTAAGAGCAGATCAACTAAACTTCTTCGAACGGTTAAAGAGTGAAAATATGTACCAAAATGGCTTGGAGGGACTCGGTGATTATTTCAACTAATAGAGGGTCAAGATTTCAAGTAATGGAGGTTTTGGTGTTTGAGGGGAAGGGAACAAAACATTTTTTCTAGATTTGGAGGTATTTGACTTATCGAGGTTCGACTTAACGAGGTGCTACTGAACATGAAATACGCTATAAGTCATCGCGCGTGAATACAGAATCATGCCATAAGGATTATTTTTGTGTATCAGTTGCCGCGTTCGACGCGCTTCGCGGTGGGAGCTATAAAAAGGCGGCGGGTCCGCGTGCGAGGTTCATACAATATTTGGCTGTTGATGCGAATAGACGTTCAGAGTGTTCGACCTTATTGACAGATTTCTTTTGTTGTTGTTGTTGGTTTTAGTAGTGTTAAAGCATATTATTAGTTTACATTTTATTTCTTTATAAGTGAAGTACCAGTAGGTACGCATTTTAGTTATTTTGGAAGTGTTTAATTATATTAATAGTTTTTTTTCGTAATTATTTGTTTTTCTATAGGTTTTGGTAGTGTTTAAGCATATTATTAGTTTACATTTTATTTCTTTATAAGTGAAGTAGCAGTAGGTACGTATTTTAGTTATTTTGGTAGTGTTTAATTATATTAATAGTTTTTTTTCGTAATTATTTGTTTTTCTATAGGTTTTGGTAGTGTTTAAGCATATTATTAGTTTACATTTTATTTCTTTATAAGTGAAGTAGCAGTAGGTACGTATTTTAGTTATTTTGGTAGTGTTTAATTATATTAATAGTTTATTTTCGTAATTATTTGTTTTTCTATAGGTTTTGGTAGTGTTTAAGCATATTAATAGTTTACATTTTATTTCTTTATAAGTGAAGTATCAATTGGTACGTATTTTAGTTATTTTGGTAGTGTTTAATTATATCAATAGTTTATTTTCGTAATTATTTGTTTTTCTATAGGTTTTGGTGGTGTTTAAGCATATTATTAGTTTACATTTTATTTCTTTATAAGTGAAGTAGCAGTAGGTACGTATCTTTGTTATTTTGGTAGGTATTAATAGTTTATTTTCGTAATTATCATATATTTATTATAGTAGTGTTTAACTATAATTATTATAGTTCATTTATAGATTTCTTTTGTTGTTATTCTATAGGTTTCGGTAGTGTTTAAGCATATTATTAGTTTACATTTTATTTCTTTATAAGTAGTAGTAGGTACGCATTTTAGTTATTTTAGTAGTGTTTATATTATATAATATTAATAGATTTCATAAGTGCAAGGTAGCTTCAGTTACTGTTGATTAAAAATACACAATGCCACCTAAAAAAAGACCATCTTTATCTCGAAATTCTAGAGATGCTAAGAGGATGAGAAATGCGCGTTCTCAAGAATCGGCAGAGGAAAGAGCATATCGGTTAAACTCTATGAGAGTTAGTGCCTCAACTTCTCGAGCCAATGAAAGCTCTTCAGAGAGAGAGATGCGATTAGCAGCTGACAGAGCGAGACGAGCTACATCACGGGCGTCTCAAAGCTTTTCTCAACGAGAGCTAAGGCTTACCATTGACCAAGAACAACATGTGTTATCCCGAGCAGCTGAAACTGCTTCACAACGAGAATTGCGTCTCACAGCTGACCGCGAACGACATACATTATCTCGCGAGTCCGAAACATTTACTGAAAGGGAATTACGTCTCACAGCTGACCGCGAACGGCATACATTATCTCGCGAGTCAGAAACCTTCACTGAGAGGGAATTACGTCTTACAGCTGACCGCGAACGTCATATATTGTCTCGCGAGTCAGAAACCTTCACTGAGAGGGAATTACGTCTTACAGCTGACCGTGAACGTCATATATTGTCTCGCGAGTCAGAAACCTTCACTGAGAGGGAATTACGTCTCACAGCTGACCGCGAACGTCATATATTGTCTCGCGAGTCAGAAACCTTCACTGAGAGGGAATTGCGTCTCACAGCTGACCGCGAACGTCATATTTTATCTCGAGAATCTGAAACTTTTACTCAATATGAAGACCGTTTGACAAATGATAGGGTGCACCATAATATTGTTCGATCACTCGAAGATGAACATGAGCATGAACAACGACTAGAGTCGGTACGCGAACATTACAATTCTTTGACACAAGAACGATTAATAAGTTTGTCTAATGAAAGATTAAGAATCGAAAATATTCGGTCTCTTGAAACGGACGAACAGCGAGAGGCCCGTCTTACTGCAGACAGATTTCGTCATAGTCTTAATAACTTAGATGTACACATAGAAGATCAATCTAGAAATACGGTGGCGTGGTCAGACAAATATAAAAGTGGGTTTGCTTATAATTTCACAATTGATTACAGATCATCTTCTGTAATAGGCGATATGAACGTGGTATGTTCTTTTTGTAATGCTTTAAAGTGGAGTAAGGAGTCGGCTGGATTCTGTTGTTCTGGAGGTAAAATAAATTTGCCTTCATTCGAAGACCCACCGGAACCTTTGAAATCATTACTTTTAGGGGAACATGTGCAATCTAAACAGTTTTTCGACAACATTCGCACTTATAATAGTGCGTTTCAGATGACATCCTTTGGTGCTCAACAAATCTCCGAAGGTCCTTTCATGCCTACTTTTAAAATACAAGGTCAGGTTTACCATTTGATAGGATCTCTTTTGCCTGAAGACCAACCTAAGTTTCTTCAAATATATTTTGTATCCGACTACAACGAACAGTCGAATATAAGAAATCAATATTTCCCAAATTTAAATGCTGAACTCATTTCACAACTTCAGAACATGTTGCATCAGATTAATTCGTATGTATGCAGTTTTAAATCGGCATTAGAAGCTCTTCCTCGAGATGATGATAACAATTATAAAATTGTTATAAATGCCGATAGGCGTCCAACGCAGGAACACCCTGGGCGTTATAATGCTCCATCCACGAATGAAGTTGCTGTGGTATTGGTCGACCAGGAATGTGATAGGCGTGATATCGTTATCCGTTCCAGAGACAATCGTTTACAACGTATTTACGAAACCCACAGGGCTTACGACGGTTTGCAATATCCTTTGATATATTGTCGAGGGGAAGATGGTTATAATTTTGCTTTATACCAAACTGATCCGCATACAGGCGCACCTATTTATAATAAAAAGATTTCATGCCTTCAATTTTACTGTTACCAATTGCAAGTAAGACGGAATAGGTTTGTATACTTGCAACGTTTTCGTGGCTTATTCAATCAGTTTATTGTAGACATGTACGCAAAAATTGAAACCGAAAGATTAGTTTATATACGATCTAATCAAAGGCAGCTGCGCGCTGAAGAATACGTGCACCTTCGCGACGCCATGCAGCAAGATAATGATACGGTGAATATGGGCCGTTTAGTTATTTTGCCCTCTTCTTTTACTGGTGGTCCACGCTACATGCACGAACGTACTCAAGATGCTTTTTGTTACGTAAGAAAATATGGACGTCCCGACTTATTTATTACTGTAACTACCAATCCTAAGTGGGATGAAATCACTCGGGAGCTTCTTGAGGGTCAAGCACCGCATGACCGCCATGATATCATCGCAAGAGTTTTTCATTTAAAATTAAAATCAATGATAGATCTATTTACCAAAGATAACATTTTTGGAGAAGTATTGTGTTATATGTATAGTGTTGAATGGCAAAAACGCGGCTTACCCCACGCACATATCCTGCTTTGGTTAAAAGATAAGGTTCGACCTAATGATGTAGACAGTTTAATCAGTGCCGAAATTCCAAGTCCGATTGCAGATTCCGAGTTATACGACATTGTTAAAACTCATATGATACATGGTCCATGTGGTGCATTTAACGTGAATTCTTCTTGCATGCAAGACGGTCGTTGCACTAAAAGATATCCAAAAGCCTTAGTGGAAGAAACTGTAACAGGACATGATGGATACCCGAAATATCGTCGCCGTTCAAGAGATACTGGTGGTTTCACTGTTGAAAAGCGAGTGTCTGGACAACAGGTTATTTTAGACAATAGGTGGGTCGTTCCGTATTCTCCTGTGTTGTCCAGAGCATTTCAAGCTCACATAAATGTTGAAATGTGTAATAGTGTAGAGTCAATAAAATATATTTGTAAGTACATTAATAAGGGCAGTGACCAAGCTACATTTGCTTTGAGAAATGAAAATGATGAAGTTACAAGATTTCAGTCAGGCAGATATATAAGTTCTTCAGAAGCTGTGTGGCGGATCTTAAGTTTCAACATTCATGAAAGATATCCACCTGTGACCCATCTGGATGTTCATCTTGAAGGCGGTCAACGTATATATTTCAACACCGAAAATGTCACAGAACGGTTAGAGAACCCTAGACAAACAACTTTATTAGCATTCTTTCGACTTTGCCAAACTGATGATTTTGCAAAATCTCTTTTATATGAAGAAGTTCCATCGTATTATACCTACGATAAGCAACGAGGTGTCTTTAATCGTAGACGCCGTGGCAGGCCTGTAGATGGCGAGTCAGGTATTTTCAAAGAACATGTTCTTGGTAGAGTATACACCGTTCATCCTAACAACGCTGAGTGTTTCTATTTGCGATTATTATTACATACTGTGCGAGGACCAACCTCATTTATAGATTTGAGAAAAGTAGACAATGTTGTTTATCCCAGTTATCATGCAGCTTGCCAAGCGCGTCATTTGCTTGAAAATGATCAGCATTGGGATGACGCTTTAGCAGAATCCTGTGTTAGTGATAATCCAAGACGGTTACGTCATTTATTTGTAACATTACTTACATTTTGTAATTTGTCAGATGCTGTACAATTATGGGAAAAATATAAAGACAAATTTTCAGAAGACTTTCTTAGAAATATATCTAACAATGATGAAGGCACAACTAATGATAATTTCCGTGATCTTGCCATAAATCAGTGCTTATTAGCTCTTCAGGATGAGTTAACAGCAGTTGGCGGTAAATCACTATGTGAATATGGTTTGCCAACACCAACCTCAGTCGGAGAGGTAACTAATAGGGAATATTCCGCAGAGATTGGTTACAACTTAATGGAACTGCTGACAACATTAGAAAACGGTGTCCCAATGATGACTGCAGAACAACGTTCAGTTTATGACCGTGTGTGCGGAAGTGTTCAAAATAATTTGGGAACAATATGGTTTTTAGATGCACCTGGAGGAACTGGGAAAACCTTTTTGACTAAATTAATATTGGCTTATGTTCGAAATCAGCGTAAAATAGCTCTTGCCGTAGCTTCATCTGGGATAGCTGCAACATTGCTACCAGGAGGTAAAACGGCTCACACTATGTTCAAAATACCAATTGATTTAGATCGCACGGAAAGTCCAACCTGTAGTATTTCAAGAAATAGCGACAAAGCAAAGGTATTACGCGAGTGTAATTTAATCATATGGGATGAATGTACGATGGCCCATCGAAAAGCAGTAGAAGCGGTAGATAGAACTTTAAGGGATATAAGACAAAATGATCGACCAATGGGCGGTATCACGGTTTTATTTTGTGGTGATTTCCGACAAACCTTACCGGTAATACCACGGGGAACCCGAGCTGATGAGGTTAGGGCTTGCCTGAAAAGCTCTTATTTGTGGCGTGATATACAATCGGTGCATTTGACTATAAACATGCGAGTGAGAACTGGAGATAACCCGGATGATAGTCAATTTTCTGATTCATTATTAAAGATTGGTGAAGGTACCTATCCACAACTACACCAAGGAAAACTTATTCTGACGCCTGAATTATGTTGTATAGTGCAATCTCAACCACATCTTATATCGTCGGTTTACGGTGACGTAACAAATATATTAAATAGGGACAATTCCTGGCTATGCGAAAGATCTATTTTAACTCCTCGCAATGACCAGGCATCTGAGATTAATAACAAAATACTGTCGAATATACAGGGGGAAAGCAAAGTTTATAGATCAATAAATAGAATGGTCGATGAACAAGAAGCAACTAATTACCCGATAGAATTTTTAAATTCTTTAAATATGCCCGGACTTCCTTCTCACGAAATTTGTTTAAAAATTGGCATTCCGATTATTCTACTCCGAAATTTAAGACCACCACAACTTTGCAATGGAACTCGACTAAAAGTAACCCAGTTGCAACAAAATATAATCGAGGCTCAAATTTTAACAGGTTGCGGTGCAGGAGAAACCGTCTTTATCCCCAGAATACCCTTAATACCAAATAATTTTCCATTCCAATTTAAAAGGACGCAATTCCCAGTATCGGTGTGTTATGCAATGACAATAAATAAGGCTCAAGGGCAGACTTTTCATGTTGCCGGAGTAGATCTCGGTGTCAGTTGTTTCTCGCATGGTCAGTTATACGTTGCTCTTTCCCGTGTTAGCAGTTCTAGAAATCTTTATGTTCACGTGCCGGACGGGTCAACTTTCAATATAGTTTACCCGGAAGCTTTGCGCTAAAGTATTTTGATTCTATAGGTCCTTAAGCCTCATGTGAACCTGATGTAAATAATATTACCAATACATTTTAAATTAATAATACACAAGGAGTTACACGCTGACGTAGTCGCGGGCACAGCTATCTATACTTTTCTGCCGGAAGTCACTATTCCACGCGGACGAAGTCGCGGGCAAAAGCTAGTGTATAATTAAAACTAATAACTATTATAGGTATTTTAATAAGATATCGCCTAAGTTAAAATCGATCAATCTGGTTAAGTTACAGTGCCTATTTATATAAATTTGCATGAAAAATAAAAACTCTTCCTGCCTACAGATATAAAAGCTAATGCGATCTAATAAAATAAAACATAGACCGCTATCTAAAACGATTAGAGATGGCTCTGAACAAAGGTGCGATTCGAATCCTCCTCACGTTAAGGCGACTACACCACCGAAACTAGCGCCCCCCCAACATTTTATTTTTTTACTCCTTAACCAGATCAAATTTAAAAAATCTAGCTCGGTACTTTGCTAGTATATTACTTGTAGTATTTTTGGTATTACTTTTCATTATTTTGCATTCGGTAAATTAGGAGAACTTTTGATTACCGCCAAAAGGGGCCACTTTTGGCGGTAATCAAAAGTTCTCTAGAATAATGAACAGTTAGAATAGTGAAAAGTAATACCAAAAATACTACAAGTAATATACTAGCAAAGTACCGAGCTAGATTTTTTTAAATTTGATCTGGTTAAGGAGTAAAAAAATAAAATGTTCGGTGGCGCTAGTTTCGGTGGTGTAGGCCTCTTAAATGTCACAAGTAAAATAGGATGTAAAAATGTCAGTGTGCCCGCAGAAATCAAATTGACACCTGCCCTTTCTTAAAGCAGTATTATTTCCAATGTGGAAAGAGGACAGCGCTATATAGTTCCTCCAGCGCTATCTCTTTCGCACACTGGAAATAATGCTGCAATAAGACATCGTGGTAACTCTAAATGCGTTGTTTGAGAGGGCATTACGGTAAAAGGACATTCTTAAAAGCTATGCCAGAGGATACGACACTGGCTTTATTACTAAAAGCTATGCTTTTTGATCTATTTCGTAGGAGGGTTATTTTTGCAAGGAAATCGAGTTGAAGATAATAGTGTTTTAAGACGAAGTACTATGGTTAAGTATTTTGAGTTTGAGTTTTGAGTTCTTTCTGTACGTAGCATTTTTCTGTAAATTGGAATTTTAAGCAATTATTTATCCCTCGAAAGAAAAATAATCTTGAATAAGCCTTTAATTAAGATTCTAATGTCTATTTTTTAAATTGAATTGTATTTTTTTCATACTAATAATTTTCTCCAAAAATATAAATCAAGCGTAATCTAAGATTACTTCTAAAGCATAATATTTAAACATGTTTGTTTGTTTTTGAAGTTTGAGTTAGAAACCCTCTGTTAAGTTAATCCGTGATTTGACTTTAATAAGTTTTTAAGTAGATCTTTCGTGTGAAAGTTAATTTGATAATTTATGCCTTAACGTTTATTGAACTTTGCAATTAAGTATTTAAAAGAATGGTAATCAATGACAGAATGTCTTAGCTCGCTATTACAATTGTAGATTAAACGTTAGTTTACCTTAACCATAGAATTACTTAAACTTTTGTTAATTTTTTTCCTAGCTGCATAAAATTCCGTTAAAATATTAGTATCTTGAATAGCATAATGATAGTTTAACCCAACGCAACAGAAGGTATACATCGATATCAACGAATCGCAGTTTAAACTACAATTGATATTGTGGGCCTAACTCTACTTACATACTCATACTATGCTACCATCATTAACCTACCGTTAATTAATAAAATAAATTTGAAACACACAGTGTTTTTATTATATACCTAGAAATAAATACAAAAGGATGTTGCAGTCTACAGAATAGAATTAGAACAGGTAAAAGGTACGTCCCTAGACGTACCTTTTACCGTAGTGTAGAGATTGATGCGTAGGTATATAGCATTTAATTGTTATGTCTTACAAGATAAAATAAAACCTTTTTTTATTAAGCGTGACCGACTTTTTTCTAGAAATTAAATTCCGTCTACTGTACTGAATGAATATTTTTATGTTATTTCTATATTCAAGATGATACCTTTTCGTACAATAAATAAAAATAATATTTAACAAAACTTTTATGATGAACTAGCTTCCGCCCGCGACTCCGTCCGCGCGGATGTCGGTCTTTGCGAGGATGGTTTATTTCTCCATTTTGAGTACTTATAAATATCTATTGGACCCAAATACGGCTAGGTCTATAATAATACGCAACGTGTGTTCGCGGTACCTACTACAGAACAACGTCTATGGATAACTGAAAAATTGAGATTAATTTTTTTTCTACGTATTTTTCCAGGATAAAAAGTATCCTATTTTACGCCCAGGATAATAAGGTATAATTATACCAAGTTTCATCGAAATCGAACCGGTAGTTTTCACGTGATGTCTTCACATACAGACAGACAGACAGACAGACAAAAATTTTTTTAATCACATATTTGGGTTTGGTATCGATCCAGTAACACCCCCTGCTAGTTATTTTTTCAATATTTTCAATGTACAGAATTGACCCTTCTGCAGATTTATTATATGTATAGATATAAAACTAAATGTCCGTGAGTACCTAATGGCCAATAATACATTATTGAACCCTAATTCGATGTAACGTATGTATTATATAGCTTCTTTTTAATTTTAAGACAACAAAATATATTCTGAAAAATAAGTTTTTTTTTGATGGATTGAAATTTGGCCTATAAATGTGTAGTTAATGCTTACTTTGAAAGTTTTGAAGTTGATTTTTTCCGCTTTCTTCATGTCTGCAAATATATGAAATGATGAAGCACGTATATTGTATCTCTGAGTAGATATGTTATAATTTAGGCTTATTTAAATTTGAAAAGCTAAAGAATAACATAATATAGGTAATTCCACCAATTTGTATCGAAATAACGACATAAAATTCAAAAGTAACTTGCACCAACTAGTTTATTAAAGTAGTTTTATCTCATACTAGTGGTCCGCCCCGGCTCCGCCCGTGGTACATTATTCGCAATAAAAGGTAGCCTATGTCCTTTCTCGGGTATAAAAATATCTCCATACCAAATTTCATGCAAATTGGTTCAGTAGATTAGGCGTGATTGAGTAACAGACAGACAGACAGACAGAGTTACTTTCGCATTTATAATATTAGTATGGATTAAAAACTATACCTAACTTGTACGAAAATATTTCAGAGTTTTGTTGACTTCTAACTATCGTACTTGCTCTCTAATTAAACAGAAAATTTGGTTGTTGAACTACCTACATTTCGTTTTCCAGAAATTACCAGTTTACTTGAAGTTTCAGTCTAACTAGTTATTTCATTGGTTGTTTTAAGATAGCTGTATATTTATTTTGATAAAAAACAACAACTTTGTTTTCTTCAATAGATAACTAAAAGTTTATCTTGATTTTGAAAAATTATTTGGTAAAAATATGACTGACTTTTTGAGTTAAAAAAATAAACGAATCTTTATTTGTTGCCATTAAAGACATTTTCAATTTAAATGAATTAACTTTCGTCATGAAAATGTATTCACAAAAATGTATGTAATTTGACCTACTTCCTTGTTATACCTATAAATGAAATAATAATATACAGTTAGACGGACAAATTTTTGACGATTTTCATTCATAAATCATTTATCGAGGAAGGTTATAGGCTATATTATATCATCACGCTAAGACCAACAGGAACGGAGCACTGCGGGTAACACCGCGGGGTACAGCTAGTTTTATTGATTTTTTATTCACAAATTTCGTTTCACAAGTGCGATTAAGGCTTTCTATTTCGCCACGATAAATTCTCAACACTTCTCGGAACTGATTACGGCCCTTTATCGAATAAAGATGGGGATGGAACCTTCGAGAACTTTGTAAATGCGATGTTAAAGCGGCATTTATCAACAACGAGTTACCAACAAGTATAATAAAGCTTAAACCATTCTTGTTAAGGAGAAATTTTCTTAGATGCACAGGGCAGGAATAAACGTTTTGTGAATAGTTTAAAATATTTTGCACTAAGAATAAAATTTTCGAACAAGTTTTGCTTCACTAGTATATAATGGTTTTTATAAGTGTGTGGCATAGCTCATATTTTTTTATTTTTATTCTCAGTTCAACCCACGCGGCGTCGGGGCGAGCGGCTTCTAATTAATTAGCTAACATTTCACCACAATTTCACACTATGTTCCAATGAAGCACATTTTATGTTGTGGTAAATACAGAAGTAAATAAGCTAAAATATTTTTAATTAAATGGTAGCGCTACATAGCATAACTAGCTGCTCCGCGCGGTTTCACCCCCGTGGCTCCACCCCTGTTGGTCGAAGCGTGATGATATATAGCCTATAACCTTCCTCGATAAATGGGCTATTTATCAGTGAAAGAATTTTTCAAATCGGACCAGTAGTTCCCGAGATTAGCGCGTTCAAACAAACAAACAAACAAACAAACTCTTCAGCTTTATAATATTAGTATAGATGTGGAAAGGTAGTAGAGCATAGAGTCACAAATAAAACAACTTTCTGCTGCTAGAGCCTTAGCTAGAGCAATCAAAATCGGTTAAACAGTTTCTGTCGGTACTACCAAAAAATAAAATCATTCTAATAATACATAGAGATCTATTTATGTGATCTGTGTTATAATATCTAAACTTTTTGTAGATAAATAAATGGGAATTTTTTAAAGATTAAAAATATATCGATCACTTATCAGGGTGGGTGTCTTCCGCGTTTTCTGTGATACATTTTTTTTATTATATATCTTTTGTGTGATGCATTGGAATGCTTTAATATTAAATATTAGATATATAGAATCCCTCCCTGTAAAGTATCGTTAAAAGGGGTTAACTTATCCTTGGGCGTGTTAAATTTCCGAACGAAAGCGATACCGTCTCCAATAGCTGACTTATTGGTCACATGTGTGTACCAGCTACTAACTTGTGCACGCGGTGTTGCTTGGAAGAAATTATAAAGATGGAAAAGTAAAATGTAGAGAAAGTGTTGAATAGTAATATGCAATTAAGCACGTTAAATATGAAAACAAGTAGGTATGTTTTACGAAGTAAAGTACGCGAGAAAGAAGTAAACAAAATTTATTTTGTTCATAATACCTAATCGATATTTTCAAATCACCTAAAAATGAATATTAATTCTACAGCGTCGAGTTTAATTTATGAGAAAAAAAAACCTTTTAACCGTATAGTTAATGCTTGTGTTTCTAAAAAAATCTCGAGTAAAAAGTAGAGGATAAAAACTAAAAACTAGTACCTATCATATAAATTTCAATTGATTACCAGCGCACCTTAATTTATAAATGCTCTCCACGGCGCGGCGGTAAATTCTTTAGCGCTACCTAGTATAGGTAGTATACTAGCTTACCGCCCGCGGCTTCGCCCACTTCGTCCAAAACCTAATAAATTATATATAAAAAACTTCCTCGAGAATCATTCTAACTATTAAAATAAACCACATAAAAATCTGTTGCGTAGTTTTAAAGATTTAAGCATACAAAGGGACATAGGGACAGAGAAAGCGACTTTGTTTTATACTATGTAGTGATGTGTTATTAATTTATTATATTAACTGTGGCGCTAAAATGAACCATAAATATTGCGCTTCTAACATTTAACTTATTTTCTAGAAAGTTCAAACTTGTATTTCCCTTTGAATTCAATAAACTTTTATTCACAAGGTACGTTCAGTGGGAATTCAATTTTAAAGTAAAATAAGATTTGTGTGATATGAAATATATTTACAAGCTAGGCTAAGCTAAGCTAAAATACTTGGAGTTAAGCTAACTTGGTACTGACATTTACGAAAACATACTTAATTAGGACAATATACAACTTATAAGTATAGCATAGGATAAGTACATTTTAGACTAGTATTTATTGTTTTGATAATAATACTCTACATAAAATAAGTATTTATATATCTAATTTTATCTTTTTTATAAGCCAAAGTCATTGTAAAAGCCGTAATTAGTGTAGAGTGTAGACGTTTTCAATAGCGTTCTATAGTAACGAATCGAGGCTTAATTATCTTGTAATTAATGTAAGAAATACTAATTAAAATGATGCTAATTGTTACACAAATGCTAGGAATAAAGGGAAATTAATTAAATATTATCCTTCAATTTCAGTTCAGACAAATATTACGAGTCATTAATGAACTTCTACGTTTTTTTTTTAATTACTAGCTGTGCCCCGCGGTTTTACCGCGTAAATGCTCCGCTTCTATTGGACTTAGCCTGATGATATACATATAGCCCAGCCTTCCTCGATAAATTGACTATCTAACAGTGAAATAATTTTTCAAATCGTACTCGTGATTCCTGAGATTAGCGCGTTCAAACAAACAAACTCTTCAGCTTTCTAATATTACAGATACTTGCCGAATTCCAAGAAAGATATAAAATATAAAAGAAAAAAGAATTCGCGAAATATTCATTGGCTTTTTGTTAATGAATGAATGGTTTTAATGAATAGTGACTTGAAGGTCTAAATGAATAGTGACTAGAATGTCTAGGGGTCAAAGACTTAATACCATTGACATTATAATGACAAATTGAGGTGTGAACTTTGGAATATAATTGATAGTATTATTAGTTGGCTTAAAATAACTAATAACTTCAGTGTTTTATATACATAAGTTAAAAAAAATACATAAGAGACTTCAAAAAGTTACCAAAACGTTTGTAGAAAGTATCCTTTGTATTTTATTCTGTTCTGTGGTTATTTCACACGAGGTAAACTAGAGCGAAAATTTGCAAACACGCACATACACACACACTTAGAGGCAAAATAAAATAACTTTGAACATTCATTTCATTTTAATAGCGTACCTACTCAACTCAATATTATTTACGTGTTTCTATTTTTACATTCAAACACATTTAAAATAAGGATTGAAAAAATATCAAAGTAATTTTCAAGTCTAAACGAGAAATTGTAGCAGCAAATAAAATACATCAAGATATATTTATTGTAGGGTAAAAGGTAACAAGAAAATGATTTAATTTACGAAGTATTCGTATAAAATTTTTTCATAAGAAAATTTCTCGAGGCTTGATACTTCAAACGGTGCGGGGGCTGTACACGGATGTAAATAACTGGACAGAGTAAGTTTATTGAATAAATTATTTTTATGTATATTAATTATCATGAAATAGATAAATAATAAGATACTCAATTAAGGCTGGTCATTAAACGCATCACGTAAAAAAACTTGTTTTTGTCCGAAAATAAATGACCAAAAGTATCGTTGGAAAATTTGGAAGAAATTGTAAATTCTGGAAAATAGAAGAATTCAAATCTTCCTGCCATTTATTAAATTTAAGGTAAGTACATTGTTTAATCAAAAACAGTAATGAGACTATAAAAAGCTTTTTTATATATTATTAAAATAATGATAGGGCCTTATCTAGTGTTTTTATTAATTGGAAAGATTTTCGCAATCACTCTCGAGTGAATTGAAACTTTTCGCAGCTATCAATGGCTTTTAGCAGAAATACATTTATTTGCAAATATTCATTTGCTTCGTTCGCTTCGTTGCTTTATATTATTATACGAATGTTAAATCTGATGTTAACCCTTCGTTATTGAAGTGAAAACTTCTTTAGCGGCGTTGGGTATAAAATCTTAAACTCGCGTCAGGACACGTGGCCTGATCGAAAAAGCGTAAGACGGATTTTTTTTAGCCCTTATATTCCATGCGTAAGACGGATACCATTCCAAAATATCAAACATAGAACGTTAAATAATCAAGTTTTCACTTCTGCCGGCACTCCCGGAGTGCAACCCGTCTTTTTTTTGTAATTTTTTATCTATGCCTGGTTTGAAAGATATCAATAATTAATGTACAAATAAAAATAATATACCTATTAATTATAATATTAAGTTCATAGGAGAGTTTCCATCTTTTTTGTTTTTTTTTTTTGATATATGTTTACCAAACGTAACAGAAAACTACTTATTATTCTGTACTTTACATATTATTTTTCTAATAAAATGTAATATCTAGTAAAATAACACTCTACAAATCTTTTATGTACAAACTTCTTCTTTGTAATGGTACCTAAAAATAAAAATGTTTCTGCTTTCTTAATAAAATATAATCTTTTTCTCTCATAATACACAAGCTTTCCGCGCGCGGCTTTGTCTGGTTTGTTGAAAACTTAACAAATTATATACTAAAGCTTCTTGAATTACTCTACCTGTTAAAAACCGATATAAAATCCGTTTCAGGAGTGATATTATTATACTGTGGCATTACGGTGCATTTACACCAAACGAACATAGAGCCTAGAGCTAGAGCAAGAGCTTACGTGATCTTTTAGTGTAAACGAAAACTTGTATTCGATGTTGTTCAGTATTAGAACATTGCATAATATAACCTTTTCAAACGCACTACGAACAACGAAATAAAGCTCTACGCCTACACTAAAAGAATTTGACATAGTGGGGTTAGAAGCTCGTTTGATGTAAGTGCACCGTTACAGTGTTCTGTGTAAGGTGAACCTTTCGTTTGTTTTAGCCAGACAAGGACTTATAAGCCTCGGTGGTAATTGACAAGCCTCTGTGTGTTTTAGGGCTTAGAGGGATTTAATCTCGAAGTTAATTTTTAACCACTTGATTGCTTGAGTCGTTTTGTTAACTGGAATCTGATTGTCTTCTGTTTATGATAGATTTTAGTATCTGAGGTTAAAGTCTGGAATCTATACTTCTGTACTAATATTATAAAGAGGAAAGGTTTGTATGTATGTATGTATGTATGGTTTTCACGCTTAAACTACTGAAACGATTACAATGAAATTTAGCACACATATAAAGGGTAACTTGGATTAACACAAAGGGTAGGTTTTATCCCGAAAATCCCACGGGAATGGGAACTATGCGGGTTTTCCTTTGAAAACGCGGGGCCGCAGGCGGAAATCTAGTTCATTATAAACTGAGATTAATCGTAATCAACATTGGGTTTTTTACTTGCTAAAAAATTTATACGAATTGGTAAATAAATTTTAGAGTTTGTAAATTATACATCTTATAATCTACTAGCTGTGCTCCGCGGTTGTACCCGCAGTGCTCCGCTCCTGTTGGTCTTAGCGAGATGATATTATATAGCCTATATCCTTCCTCGTTATATGGGCTATCTTACACCGAAATAATTTTTGAATTCGAACCAGTAGTTCCCGAGATTAGCGCGTTCAAACAAACAAACTCTTCAGCTTTATAATATTAGTACCTATAGATAAGTTTCATCCCGCGGCTTTGCTTGACAGCAGCATAAAAACAGCATTACAAAAACCGCATTAAAATTCTGTTTCGTACCTAATTTTAAAGATCTAAGCATACAGACACGCATGCGAAGACTTTGTTTTACACTATGTGATATAGTAACAAATCCGCCCATGAATCCATTCGTCGTCACAAACTTTAGTGTAATCCGATTTAAAATAGTCCCTTTCTGACCTAAGTCTAATAGCAAATGTGTAAATGGGACAGAACAACGATTAAATGAATCAATAAGTCGTAGTCGGAAAAGGTAAAAGCAAATCATATTTTCTAATAGCGGTCCGCCCCGGCTAAAAAGAATTCACGAAATCGGTTCAGCCGTTCTCGAGTTTTACGGTTAGATATTTAGTTCTCAAAAAAAAATTACATTTTAATCACTTACAGATAAATAATTTTGCGTTTATACTCATTTGGTGATATATATTTATATTGAATTACTTATATTAATTTGGTGATACATTTTAACTATACCTATTATAGATGACATATCAATAACTAGCTTTCCGCCCGCGGCTTCGCCCGCACAGTCAAAGAAAAACCCGCATCGTTCCCGTTCCTGTGGGATTTCCGTGATAAAACCTATCCTATGTCCCAGGATAAAAAGTATCCTTTCTCGGGTATCAAAATATCTCTATACCAAATTTCATGCAAATTGGTTCAGTAGTTAAGGCGTGATTGAGTAACAGACAGATAGAGTTACTTTCGCATTTATAATATTAGCACAGAATACATAATAGTAGCTAAACGCTACAGAACGGACACTCTCCGCCTCCCGCCAAAATTAAACACTTACCTCACCCCGCACGATCAGACATGTTATGGTACCCATTTCCCCGCAAGGACGATACCAACGACGGACGTCTTAGACGAAACGCAACGAAGATTGACAACATTAATCAAATTGACATAAAGTAATTTTATTATTTTGGATTTGTGATTATCGTTTTTCGTAGAAAATGGTTAAATATTGTGCTGTTTACGGATGTATTTCATCAGAAAAACGCGAATTTTTTTTTACGCTAGTCACAAATGTGCCAACCATAAAGCGTTAACACACACATTTGCAGTCTCTACAGTGTGACTGTCAAAACAATCATTTTGTATGGAGTGTCCGGGGTGTGATATTAGTATGGATTTTTACATGTGAAAATTGTGAATAAGTATGCAGTTAACTTGTTAATTAATTATTTGACATAAAACATGAATACTGGTCAAAGATATCACGATGTAATTAATTGAGTAGATATTGAGTAGGCTTCGCCAAACCTGATAAATTATTCAGACAAGATATAAAAGGAAATTTTAATAATTTGCGGACAGCGATGGATTATGTGAAATTATTTGATTGAAATGTAAATTAATTTCATACTTTGTAGACCAACTTTTAGTTATATATTATCAGCGTTCCTAAAACCCTATTAAATATACTAAAACCTTCCTCTTGAACCACTATCTATTTAAAAAAACCTCATCAAAATCCGTTACGTAATTTGAAAGATTTAAGCATACAAAGGGACATAGGGACAAAGAAAGCGACTTTGTTTTATACTATGTAGTGATGACAAGTTTTGTAATCTACGTATTTATGATTATGATAAAACTAGATGTGTTAAACTAAAATTAAAAAATAACCAGTCGTTCCTGAGATATGTTCGTTTAAACAAACCCTTCAGCTTAATTATAGCGTCTCTACCGGCTTACATTCGAAATTGCTGGACCGAATTTCATAACAATTTTACTGGCAGATAACTCATAAGATATGACACGGTTTCATTGTTAAGACTTAACACTCGTTAAGTTAATTATCATATCATTAAAATGAAATTAATAATAATCTATTCAACAAGTTTTCCATAGCGTATCATATCATTCGAGGGAATTGAATTTTCGATCCCAATCTAGGATATCCCTGAACAAACAGACGAGCAAACTGGATTCCAACTTCAGTTCCAATTAAAAACTTCATTTCACACAGAAAAATGTGGATTATATTTGTTTTTACGTTGGTATTTCATGATAGAATATTGTACATTGCTTTTTCGTGAGTTGTGTAAATAAATATTAAAATGAAGTACGTCATTACCTATTTGTTGCTTCTTTTGGTTATCAAAAAAACTTATATACTACTAGCCTACCGCCCGCGGCTTCGCTCGCTTTGTCTTAAACCTAATAAATTATATACTAAAACCTTCCTCTTAAATCACTCTATCTATTAAAAAAACCGCATCAAAATCCGTTGCGTAGTTTAAAAGATTTAAGCATACGAATGGACATAGGGACAGAGAAAGCGACTTTGTTTTATACTATGTAGAGATTTTCCATTTTAAAATCGTTCTTCTTTAAATTTACGTAATATTCTTTTAGTGTTCTAGATTTCACAGTTAAGACAAATCAAGCTAAAAATTTAACCAGCTACAGTGCTTGCCAAAGAATCGTATCATCATAGTTACTACAAAAACATTTCTCCCCTCTGAACACAGTTGGTTCAAAATAAGTGCTAATTTACACAGGGTCAGTAGACAAGTCGCGACTGACTTTTAACTGTTTACATAGACTTCAAGCCTCTGTACTGACTTCAAATCTGTTTACACAGGGTTTTTTTTCGGGCCAGCACTGATTTGCCTTGAATTTGTAGTCAGTTACTGACCCTGTGTAAATCAGCACTAACTCCCTAATTATTTTACAGGCAATAATATTATGATATAATTGAAATTCAGTAAAACAGGTCAGACACTCCCATTAACATTTCATAAAGTTATGCATCACAAAGCATTTTTCGGGAAAACATATTAAATTCAGCACACACTGATTATATAAAAATAATATATGATTCCGTGGAATGTTATTGAATATTTTATATGAGAGAATATTATTTTCTCTATATTCAGATATAAAGAACAAAGAACTTAATTAAAAGTTAAAAAGATATAGATTTTTCTTTTTGATCTGAAACTTCTTTAGGCACATTGAGAGTTTTTTCAAGGTTGCGTCATGGCAATACCGTCACGTCATGGAGAAAGGCGACGATTTTGGTATCTTGGGATCTTGCCAAAAAACTTTTACACGTGTGCTCAGCGCACACGCTCTTTTCTTAATTGTAATTTTGACAGTTCCATTGTGAGTCTATTAACTTATTTTTAAATTCATTTTGAAATTCATGAAATACAAAATAATAAATACAAAAAAATAATAAATTTAACACAAAAATTACATACTATAAGATCCGTTTTCTAAGAATTATATTTCCTCAGATTTATTCACCATATAAGTAATAACAATTTAAAGAATCGTCTAGCAGCCTCAGCCAATCATTTTCCAGGAAATCAAGGAATCTATTAATATTTTTCTGAGAATTCATATTATATTAAATGTCTTTGAAATATGTTCTATTTTCTATTAGAATTGATTTACTGTACGATAAGAATATTCTCTTTTCTTATTTAACTTGAATCTTTGAATTTTGAATTTTATGTTATCCTAATAATATTATAAAATATGTGAAAGTTTATGAGGATGTGTATGTGTTTGTTACTCTTTCACGCAAATACTACTGAACCGATTACAATGAATTTAGCACACACATAGAATAGGATTTTATCGCGGAAATCCCACGGGAACGTGAACTATGCGGGTTTTCCTTCTAGTTTATTATAAATTGATTAAAATAATATGTGAAATCGGGTTGGCTTGCTAGTATAGTATTAGTTTTGAAATTTTAGGAAACTCTTTGTGCCTGTATTATAATTACTAGCTTTCGCATGCTGCTTCGAAAACTCCGCATAATTCCCGTTCCCCGTTCCCCGATAAAACCTACCCTATGTCTTTCGTCAGGTCTCAAGCTAATGAATCCGACATAACCCACGGCTTCTTCCCCGGAGGCCGTGGGTATCTATGCAAGATTTCCCCACTAAAAAAAGGTCTCAAGCTAATATAATATTTTATTATACAATAAATTAACATAATGCATGCAGTAAATTCTGCTCTATCTCATTAACCAAAATTGACACATTTAGTAGTAAGTACCTAATAAGAACCATTAAACAAATATAATTAGGTACCTAAAATACTTATAGCTTAGCAAAAACCACGTAACGTAATTGTTTACAGGTGACGCTAAGTTCGTTAGTATCCATTAGGGTTTAGGATTTACTGTGACCTATATAGATTTTGTGTTTTATTATGTGCTGACTTTGTTGTTGGCTAAATATAATTTATATGTTTACTCTACATAATTTCTATTTACCAGAATTATATAGTGACAGATAAAGTGATCGATTATTTATAAAGTAAAAGTTTCACATAAATAGGTTTAGCCGTTGCAAAGTATCCCGATCATTCAGAATAGCTTACAGACAAACAAATAAACTGACAAATATTTTAGCAAGATCTATTTTGATAAAGTAGTAATTATTTCTACATGCATGATGGGCAATGACAATTATACTACTGGAATAAACTACATAATATCTTAAAAACCAAAAATTGAGATGTTGTTTTTGCCCATGTAAAAATAATTAGTACTGGAAGAAAGTATCATAATAATTTATAAGGATAAGTTAGTAAGTACGGTTTATGACAGACAATTCATTTTATTCATATGAATAGATGAATAGTAGTGACTCAATCGGTGGGATTATCCAGGCTGAATGGTTTTCCCGGAATCAAACAATCGATTAAAACAGTCCTTTTATTGGAAGGTTTTTTTTTTTTTTTTTTTTTTTTTTTTTTTATTCTTTATTTTCCAAGGGACTTTGTCGCTTAGCGACCACGTCGTCCCGTATATTCCAATTACAATCAACACTTAAATCTAAAAAATGTAAACACAAACTACAGTAAACAAAACAATCATTTTTGTAATCCAACATCGGTTAGTCTGACCAGCACCCGCACCTCTGCCGACGAGGGACAAGTGAGAATGCTGTTCACACAACCGACATTGTTAATACAGCGGAAGATATCATTTTGTTGTCTAAATTGCGCGTTCCGAACACATTCCATGAGAATATGCTGCACATCTTCTACAATACCACAATCAATGCACAACGGAGAATCGGCTTTCTGCATTAAATGTGCAAACTTATTCGATGGAATATGTCCCGAACGTAATCTTAAAATAGTTGTCAACGTCCTCCTATCGCATACAATCTCATCAAGCCATGGGTACCGAGGTACATGTGGTTGGATTGTTCTGTGCCAAATTCCTTTCTCCCGCGATCGTTCATCAAAATATACCTGCCAATCGGATAGACATTTATTCCTCACATATTTAAAATGATCCGAGTACAGTGGAGCGACCTCCAAGGGTACCCCATCTATTGCTGCTTGTTTGGCTAATAAATCAACCTCATCGTTCTCTTTGAGCTGAATATGGGAAGGGATCCATTGTAAGATTACTTCTTTATTATTAGCTTTTAAGTTCAAAATCAACTCTAAAATTTTATAGGCAATCGGTACTCCTCTCACTTGAGAGGCACAGCGAGCCAAATGTTGCAATGAGCTTTTAGAGTCAGTTAAAATGACAAAATGTCCGAAATTTAAAGATTGAATATAAGCCAAAGCTTCCGCGATAGCAATCAATTCCATATGCATAATGGATATCTCTGAATTAACTTTGAACTTAAGGCTGCATCCAAGAAATGAATCCAACACGGCCGCACCACCACTACTTGCGCATTTAGAGCCATCAGTGTAAATTTTATGATGTGCTCCATATTTATTAAGGATGAATTGGGAACAAATAGACTCAAGAGTATGATGATGGTAAGTGCGTTTGGCACGATCTACTGACGGAATGGTATCTGAAATAAAATCCTGGACATTAATATTACTAACCCAAGTGTCCATCGAGAACATCTCAAGTCGACCACAACTCTGTAAACTCAATGAAGATAATCCGGCTTGCGATTGAACAAGAAGGGGAAGCTTTTTATTATTCCAATACCTTGATCGACTCAGTGAAAACAGTTCATTAAGCGCCGTAGTTGTTAAGCTATTTTTACACGACCTACACTTTAACCAAAACTTCCCCGCCAGATACCTTCTTCGAATAAACAGAGGAGGAAGACAAAGGTCATTCTCCATAACATGAATAGGGGTACTACGTATATAGCCACCTATTACACGCAAAGCCTGGTTTTGAACTTTATCCAATTTGAGCAATGAACTTTTAGCTGCATTATCATATAAAAAACAAGCGAAATCTATTCGGCTACGAATGAGAGAAATATAAAGCCGTCTTATATGTTTTTGATGAATCCCCCAACCGGGGCCAGCCAATACTTTCAGAATATTAATATGCCTAGACACTTTAACAACCATCTCCTCTATGTGTTTTTTCCATCTTAAAGAACAATCCAACCACATGCCCAAATATTTGACGTCATTCACTACAGGTAACAATTCGTTATCAAAACTTAAATCTACTAGCGTTCTATTAGTTCCCCTTTTGAAAACACATACTTTACTTTTTGAAGTTGAAATTGTAAGACCCAAACCATTTAGAAAATTAATAAAAATGTTTCCCGCTGATTGCACATCCTGTACAGCACGAAACAAATTTTTATTTGACGCAAATAGAACAAAATCATCGGCATATTGAGACACTTTAACACTCTGAATATTTTTACAAATTTTATACGTGGCAACATTAAAAAGCAATGGTGAAATTGGGTCGCCTTGAGCTAAGCCCCGTCCAGTACATCTCGTCACAACTCCACCCTCAGCTTCAATCCTGAGACGCCTTTCACTTAAATACGACCAAAGATAATTACAAATTTTTGACCCGGCTTCTACCTCATCTAAAGTTTTTAACACAGCACTTATATCCAAGTTATCATAGGCACTTTTGATATCAAAGAAACAGGCTACAGTTGTAGCGCCTGTTGAAAAACTTGATTGAATATGAGACACAAGAAATGTAAGACTGTCAAAACAACCGCGAGAACGACGGAAACCAACAACACTATGGGAGAAAAGATCATTCGATTCAAAATGCCATTCTAGCCTTTTATTTAAAATTGAATGGAAAATTTTACAAATGCACGATAACAAAGAGATAGGACGAAATGCAGGCGGAGTATTGACTTCGTGGTTAGGTTTAGGAATAGGAATTATCTTAGCTATACGCCATTGGGAGGGCACAAAACCAATTAATAAAAATGCATTGTATAATTGAAGTAATAAAAGCTTCCCCACCAGCGGTAAGTGTCGCATCATTGAAAATGAAATGTCATCACACCCCGGAGCAGTATCCGATTTTTTAATAGAATTATCTAGTTCTTGTATAGTTATTGCTGATTCTAGTTTAGTATTCCTGGACGAAAAGGTAGGTTGTGCAGGGCACACATACATAGGCGCTAGATTTACAAGTAAAGCCTCCGCCCTATCTTTGTTTACCATGTATCCAGGCGATCTAACATGATGCCCTTTTAGCCACTTCATTTTACGCCACATGTCCGAAGATGAGGTGGCGTAATCAATAGAAGTACAAAAGCGCTGCCAAGATTTATTCTTTGCGATCCGAATAATTCTTTGAGCATTAGAAATCTTTTCTTTGAGTACGTCTAGATTTGCAGGAGAAGGACAGCGTCTAAAAATTGACAGAGCTAAGCGACGTTCAGCAACCGCCTTTGAAACTTCTGCATTCCAGTAGGGTTTGGGTTTAAACTTATCACAAAAGAATTGGGGTATTTTCTTATACGGAATTAGCCTATCAGCAGCAGATACCAAAGTATGTTCAAATAAATCATAAAAGTCTTGTAAATTTGAGGGAATATTAAAGTTAT
The DNA here is from genome assembly GCF_905220415.1 of Colias croceus. NCBI lineage: Eukaryota > Metazoa > Arthropoda > Insecta > Lepidoptera > Pieridae > Colias > Colias croceus. Next base: position 9,393,315 of record NC_059555.1, read on the forward strand.
TAAATGATTGTTCTAAAAATAAAGTATAGGCATCCCAATCGCAATTATTGAAATTTCTACGTTTAGTAAACGATCTCCTATCATATGTGGACGATGACAGCTTAATAATTAAATGGTCACTTCCCAATGACTCGTTAGTGACTTTCCAAGAAAACAAAGTTGCCAAATCTGTAGAGACAAAAGATATATCAGGAGTGGATTGTTGTAGAACACCATCAACGAGCCGCAATCTTGTGAAATTGCCATTGTTTAAGTAAATAAAATTATTATCAATCGATGCGTTCAGAACTTGTGCCCCTCTTTGATCAGATTTATAAGACCAACCAACATGGTGTGCATTAAAATCACCTAGAATTAAAGTTTTACCACCGAAACCAGAAAACACATAATCCCAATCATTTTGAGAAGTCGGGACAGTAGATGGGCAATAAACACTCAAAATATGCTCAATATGCCGACAATTAAGAATTTTGATATGCAACAATTCAATACCAACATTCGAACTTAGACGACTACTATAGATACACTTAACAGACTTATGCGTGAGAATAGCTACTCCACCATAACCATCTATTCTATCGGAACGAAAAATGTTATAATCTGTTATTCTCAAATCAGACTCACGCATAAGCCATGTCTCGCTTAACACAGCAACATGAATTTTTTCATGATTAAGTAAAGATTCCAAACTAATGAGCTTAGGGCGTAAACTTTGGCAATTCCATTGTATAATATTAATAATGCTTACTCGATCGTCATCATCCATTCTTTTTTAATGACTCAAATAGATCTTCAATTGAAAAACTACTCACTACCTTAGATATAATCCACTGCGTGCACATTGTAACTATATGATGAATTTTCTCCTCAAGTGATTGTTTACTAAATGCGACATTACACAACTTGGCCAAGAGGCGAAAAAAACTTAATCCTTCCACCAGTTCCTTTCTACCTTCCTCACTTAGTCTTGAAGGCTGTGGCTGTTGTTGTCTTTGGGGTGTGTGGTCTTGGATATCCATTTGTGCCGAAGATATATCCTCCATCGAGGGAAATGGCGTACCCCGTCCAGACATAGCATTTTTCTGTCTCCTTTGCTTCCGGCGGATACCAATATTACTCGATGCAGCTGGCTGGGGGGTAACAAACAGATGAGACATTAGATGTTCATTTTTTTCACCCACAACATCTTGATTCTCCATAGTGTCAGGTAAAATAAGGGGGGTATGTTCCGGTAATTCTACACGTATTGGGCTAGGAGGCACGTAAATAGTAAGCGCTTTTTTATAGGTACAGTTAAACTCTGACATTATCTCGCGTAGTCTCCTTTCTTTTTTAAACACCGGGCAAATTTTTTGTAGTGCCATGTGGTTACCAGAACAGTTAACACAACAGAATGATGTAACTGTACAGTTTTCGTGGTTTTTAGCACACTTGGGGCAAACAACTTTCTTAGAAGGGCACACCAAACGCCTATGGCCAAACTTCCAACATCGAGAGCACTGCGTGACAGGAAAAACATAAGGATCCACATTGATACGTAAGCCATAAATGGATACATGACTGGGAAGAGCTGACCCTTTAAAACACAGTCGGATAGCTTCGCATTTCTCCCAAGAACTCACACCCTTGTCATTAAAATTTCTCTGATTTAATCTCTTTACGGAAATTAATTCGATGTTGCTTGATATATTACGCAATAATTCCTCCTCAGAAACATCCAATTCAATATTTTTAATTACTCCATATGACATCCCCACCTCAGATGACCTTTGACATTTCCATCCCAAATCTTCAAAAGCCTTGCACTCGACAAAACGCTTTGCAAATCTCTCCTCCTCGAATGTAATGCTCATTTTATATTGTAATAAATATTTAATACGACATATACCGCCAATCTTATTTTCGCTGAATAAACGAGCTAATGTGAACTGTTTAGGTAACACAGAACTGCTTGTGACAATTACTTCAATTTTTTCCTCCATCTCGTTTATACTGCCTGCACGCACAACTTTACGCTTTCTAGAAACAATATTCCAATCCTCCTCCGACGAATTCTCCTCCCGTATCCTCGACCTCTTCCTATTCACATCCTCCGTTCCCATATCTAATACATCACCGCTTTCAATAATCCGTTCGTCCGATCCGCTTACATTAATCTCCGCAATATCAACTCCACCAACTTCGCCCGTATTGTCTAAGTCATACGGCTCGTTTTCCATAGTGCGCTGACTCGACCCGGCCGCGGGTCGAGCCGTGCAATGATAAGATAAGATAAGGTACGAAGATAAGACAAAGCTAGTACAAACACAACCAATCGAAAGGAATGCGTATGCACAACTGTTATTGGAAGGATGATTGTTTCCTTTTCCTGAAATAAAGCTAATAGGATCTGAAAGAAAACATATATTAGATCGTTATAATACGAAAAAAAATATAATACAAACAAACAAAATTGTGTGTGCCGAGCACACGTGTCAGAAGTGAAACTCCTTTGTCAAGATTCAAAGACACCAAAATCGTCGACTTACTCCATGACTCCTTGACATTATACTCTCAACGTGTCTAGAAAAGTTTCACTTCTAAAGTATAAAAATGTGTCCCACAGTACCGCAATTTAGTAAAGAAAGTTAATTCTATTTCCAAATAAACAACTCACTTAATTAATATAATATGTAGTTGTGAAAAAATATATTTTCTTAGATATTTCAGCTAAACCAATATTGAATTATTTTTACAAAACAAAACACGAAAACTAGCACATAAACCAAACTCAAACGGCACGCATTCATACATTCGATTCAAAGCGAAACAGAAATGGCATCAAATTTATTGAAATATTCTGTTGAAATCAATATCCTAGGCTATCCGCTGCAGGCAGGGATATGTGTTAAGCCCGGCATTCACTACACGCACCGCGAGCCGAGCCCCTAGCCGTACCAATCCGTGGACAAATCCGTCATCGCCCACACACTACACGTCTATCACTATCCGTCTGCAGACGGCGAGCGCTGCGCCGAGCCGCGAGCCGCGCACAACTACACATACACACGCAGATTTGTCCGCAGACTTGTCGCCAGCTACAAATCCAGCAGATGGGTGCGCCTGTGAATGGTACCCCTTACAGTTTATTATACGCCTGTAGGTTGAGTATACACGATCGACTTTATTTGTTATACTTTCGATTATAATATATGAAGATAAAATAATAAAAACGAAGTAAAGTTGCGAAAGTATGTGTAGTTTAAAAACAGGCAAAGTTAAATTTTATACATAGAGATAATCATTAATATTTTAGTAATAAAAAATTTACGATAATGTTCAGTAGCTCTACCATGAGTTTACGCACACGATACTCGCTAGCGATTTTAGTAAGCGGTTTGTCTAAAATTTCGTACAGCGCCCCTAGTGTACCGTAGCAGAACTAAAATACCTACCATGAGGTGAAATAGTTATACTACAGCAGATAACGTATAGTAAATTATACTACACTCGCTGTAGTAACCATACAATTTTTGCACCATGAGTTCTAATTTTGACATAATATGTCATAGTTTATAACTATTCGACGATAGATATAGTGCCACAAACTTATCTGACCCGGTGGCAAAAACTGGAACTACGTGCCGCCATTTTGAAATGTCACATTTTCACAGACTTTTCATACGGAATATTTTGTTTTAATAAAAAGAAAGCGACATCAGTGACACTGTCACCGGGTCAGATAAGTTTGTGGCACTATACGTCATTCACGGTAAATAATCTCGTGAAAGTTAAGAACTATTCACTTTTACTATTGTAGTTACGTCAACTCATGTTAGAGGTACTGTTTCAATGCTGACTGTCTACGGGTGAAACGGCTCGCTGTAGAGTAGTCGTAACATAAAAATGCGTTTTAAAGTTTAATAAATAAATTATCGATAAGTAGTGCCGCACACAACAACTCTTAGGGACAGATAAAAATCTAATTAACAGGTTGTACAGTCAAGAATACATTTACTTATGTAAGGTGGGCGTTCACTTCGCTTATATGGGGCTTGTACACTTATCGTAGTCGCAAAGTATTACCGTGTTTGAAAGCCCTAAACAGTAGTAGGTAATAGAAATGTCACTCAACAGTACAGTTTGATAATGTGATAGCGGGTGGAAGTGCATCGTTTTCCACATCAGTTTTCTGCTGCTATTCTACATATTTTTAGTATGATAATATGTTTGACCTATCTGTATTTAGAAACGAAAATGTGAACTCGTAGGATTTACAGGGAGAGTTTTGTCGTACCGAACTTATCTGTATTTATGTTTTTAAAGATATAGAGTCGTGAATACAGATTTTAATTTCGAAACTATAATACATTTTAATATTTGCACACCCAATCAATGGGTAGAATGTATTAGCCACACAATATTGTAATTAAAACATCTGTAATTTGTAACTACATCTATACATATAATAAATCTGTAGAAGGGTCAATTCTGTACATTTAAAATATTAAAAAAATAAATACCAGGGGGTGTTACTGGATCGATACCAAACCCAAATATGTGATTAAAAAAATTTTTGTCTGTCTGTCTGTCTGTATGTGAAGGCATCACGTGAAAACTAACGGTTCGATTTCGATGAAACTTGGTATAATTATACCTTATTATCCTGGGCGTAAAATAGGATACTTTTTATCCTGGAAAAATACGTAGAAAAAAATTTATCTTAATTTTTCAGTTTTATCCATAGACGTTGTTCTGTAGATCCGCGAACACATGTTGCGTATTATTATAAGCCTAGCCGTATTTGGGTCCAATAGATATTTATAAGATGTCATTGTCAGAGTTAGGTAGGTACTCAAAATGGAGAAATTAACCATCCACGCGAAGACCGACATCCGCGCGGACGGAGTCGCGGGCGGAAGCTAGTTGCAAATAAATATGAGTTTGAATTTGAGTTCATTATAAATTCTTATGCATTGTCCGTAAATTTACTAATAACTTTAACTACGTTCTATATAGAAAACTTTGGTTCATAATAGCAATTTCCAATTTTCGTATTCATTGTATTTATTTATTTGTTTCATCAACGTGAATTACCGATGTGTTCGCGGATATTTATTTATGTTTATAAAGTATTTTATTTTTACTGTCTATGAGCGATTGTTGTACTCCTTTTGATTAAAATAACCATATACCAATAAATCCAGTAATATCTTCCAAAAAATCATGAAAAACAAAATAGAAAGAGGTCAAAGAAAACGCCAGACACCAATATTCACAAATGCCGTGATTTCACATACGAATAACATTCTAATAAATTTTTATATGTATAAGTTATTGTATTGAGGCTGTATAGTGTAGGCTTTTGTCACTGCGACGCTTGGCAAACTTCCAAATTACAGAACTATAATATTCTCTTACTAGAAATACATTGGGTCTAAGAAATATGCTTTTATTTGTGTATTGTAACATATTATATAACGTAATGTACTTTACAAACATGGCCTGGAATAACCTTTTATATAAGAAAATTGCAAATAAGACGTCATATCAATATGTTATTTAGACTTTACACAAAGGAAAAACAATTCAATTTTATATTTATCTACTATGCATATTATTTTCTCTTTATGTAAAATTAATTAATTCAATTGAAACACGATTATTATATTATTACAATATTATTATAATTCTGAGAAAAATGAACGTTCATACTTTTATTAAAATATTAAATCACACGTATAGATCGCGTTCTTAGAATTTATTATTATAGTCCCTGCCAGAGGAGATAAATACAACGAACTAAAATCTTTCATTCGTTCTTGAGTAATAAGTAGTGTAACCGACACGATTTTCTTTTGTATAATACGTACTAGCTTTACCCCGCGGCTTCACCCGTGCTGTCTTAAACCTTATCAGTTATATGTAAGTATATTGAAACTTTCCCAGAGAACCAAGCTATCCTTTGTTGAAAAAAGCATAAAACTTTGTGTTGTGGTTTTTAAGTCAATCGCGAACAAACAGACGCGGAAGATAACTTTGTTTTATAATATGTAGTTATAAAGATAAATCTAAGTAAATAGAACGAACTGAAACGTTCAAAATAAAGTTGGTATAAAATCTGTGACCTTCTAGCTAATAATAACTGACCCGAAGGTCAGATACATCCCTATTCTTATGCCTATTTAACTTCTTACGAGGTCATGATTACACATTTGAATTATAAAGGAAAATAAGCTTATAATAAGCTTAAAATTAATTAATATGTGTTTAATTGAAATGGTTGTGTATAAGGTTTCATATAGAGAATTAATTAATAAATTTATTATTAAATAGGTTATTAATAATTGTATAGATAGGTATACAATAAGTATGTTAAAATAATTTAAAAATATATTATAATTCACATACCTACAAGGTAAACAAAAAGCTCATCTAAAGTTAAATACCATTTCTAGTACTTCGTGTTGTAAATGAAAATTCAGCTTGCAATAACAAAAGATTCTACCATGACTATCACAAAACCAGCAAATTTATATATAAGGGAAAAACATAAAAAGCGATTTCCAGACTACAAGACGAAGTTAATTAAATAGGTGCACATTATTATTAACCGACTTCAAAAAAAAGGAGGAGGTTATCAATTCGGCCGGTATATTTTTTTTTTTTTTATGTATGTACACCGATTACTCCGAGGTTTCTGAACCGATTTACGTGATTCTTTTTTTGTTCGATGCGGGATGGTGTCGAATTGGTCCCATAAAAATTTTATTCGGATAGGCCCAGTAGTTTTTATTTTATGAGCATTTTTGTCTGTAGGTATTTGTAAATTTTGCAAGTGCAAGTTTGAAGTCGGTTGTTTTTAACGCAGTTATCACTTGTAGACTTTAAAAACTACTCGACAGATCAAATTTAACGAAACTGATAGAAACAACACTACCAAATAAAACGAATCATCTGCATTGATTTATTTCTTAGCAAGATGGAAAAATCAGTCACATTGCAAACTGAAACATATAAATACAGTGAAATTAATTTAAAAGGGGACACTTATTGTCCGCAAACCTTCACTGCGAAGGGAATAAGGGCAGGGTCGCAGAATACAGGGCCTTTTGGGTAAAGTGTCAGATATCGTAATGGATCCCTAATTTTGCGAAAAGGTTATGTTATTTTAGGTACAAATTAATGGGACTTTCGTTCGTAAATAATGGACGCAAAATTGCAAGCCATTATTTTGTGTGCACGATGAATTTGACTATTTAAATTACATATATTTAAAACACAATTGGTATGTAAAATGTGCTTAAATCATATAAATAAATAAATTTACGAAATGCTTTTGTTTCGGACCCTACATTTCTCTTTTATTTATTTACCATCTTCTTCTATCGAATATAATGGGATTTGCGTTATAGAAATTACATTTCCAATAAGAAATACATAAAAATAGACGCTACAGATTATACAACAAATCGAACTTATCATAAATAACCCTTTACACCTCTCAACACAATTTCACATCAAAATTTAGTCTCACTATACACTCAAAAGTCGTTAACCTAAATATTCATCAGTGAAAGAGTAACGAATCTGTGAAACAATATTTTATCGGAAAGCGCTAGAGCCAAGGCCGAGTTGACCTTCAGAGGCGACAGAATAACAGGCACTCCAATATATAACAACGTTACCTACATGAGACCTAGCTTTTGATGTTACATAATGAAGTACGTGACTTTGTCAGCACTGTTACATATAATAGTGATATATAATCACTGTTATATTCACTAATGTGAAAAAAACTTAAGTTTGTAAATAATAGATAGTCTATGTTTATTACTTTTCAAGCAAAGCAGGTGATCGGATTGGAAAACAGGTACCATGCAAGTGAAACCGCGGGTTCAAGCTAGTTGCGCATATTTCCTTAACAGTACTGTACAATCCACTAATTAGTTTATGGGTTAAGTTGGTTATTTTAATAATGAACTGAATATTATAGAAGCATTTAGCATACCTATAGAATTATCTATAAAAGTCTATATTTAAAATTATGTATGTTGTATGTTTCAGCCATCTGATTTCCATTACACAAGCGAAAGCTTAGTATGGGATATGGCCGTATGTAAAAAATTGTCCTGATATATTTATTTATTTAAAAGTCCTAATCTACTTCAATGTGTTACTTACTCCACTAACTAAATATTCAAAGTTAACCCTATAACCGCGACATGACATTATTTCAAACAATTACAAAAGTACTCTACGGTACCTAAATCAGCACAAATAAGTTTCTATAAGCAGCACAAATAATATTTCTGCCCGCAGTCATGTCCCATGTCCAAACGTATTCATAAATTAGATTTAACATTGCTCCTCTGGGACAGGCTAAACAAATTTCGCTACAAGGCTATCAGAATTTAATTATGTCTGTTTTGTTCTATAAATATATTGGGAAAATATTATTGTTTTATTATAATTGTATTTTGAACGTAAATCTTATTTATTTTGGTAGTTTTACGATGTAATGAAGGTAATTTGAGAACATAGTATGGTAGCTACTTTCGTGAAATTTGATATTATGTAACCTAATAATTAATTTACTTAATTGTAATATTAAATGGGTAATTAATTTTGTATATAAACTATTAAGGTACACCAATATTTGAGAATTTGTATAATTAAAATTGGAATAACCATCTTTATCTTAACCAAATTAAAAACAAAGAGAAACATATTTTTTTAATAGGTGACATTTACGATGATAATAATTATGTGTGGTTGCATTCCTGTAAAAAAGATTAATTCTTATATTATTCACTTGAAAACAATATGTAAGAACATGGTAATTTGCAGTCTCTACAAGGCAATAATAACGTCTAGAAATTAAGATCTTCATCCGCTTTCATCCCACGTACACCTTCTTTGACTTAACAATTTATCATTTTAAGACAAATCTTTTTGGTATATTCAATTTTACTTTTTATTAAAACGTTTTGTTGAAAATTAATGTACGACGCCCTTATACATATTTGTGTGATTATTCTATCTGTATTTTTAATCTGTATTCATCGTTTGAAAATGGAGGCCAAATTTTTGTCTTTCATAACTGTAAAATATCTAGATTTTTTGCATAATATAAGCTCATATTTTTGAAGTGAAACTTCTTTAGGCGCGTTGAGATTAAATTTTCAAGTTAGTGTCATGGCAATACCGTCATGTCATTGAGTAAAGCGACGATTTTTGTATCTTTTGAAAGAAGTTTCATTTCTGACACGTGTGCTCAGCACACACGCTCTTTTTTTAATGTAGGTATCTAATTATTCATGCCATAATATTCACGTTCTCTTTATATTCCGGAACCATTTTAATAACCCTTCCTAAAAACCCTTCAATTAGTTCAAAATTATATCGTTTTGTTAACACATCACGTATAAAACTTACTCTCTGTCAAACTCACATTAACTGAGGCAATTTTTGGGATATCACGCCCACGCTTTCACAAAAAAGTTTTATCCGCCCTAAAGTGCCTGAAGTATGGTAAATAGATAGGTACTTTAAAAAGGCTTTGGTAATATCAAAATACAGTTAAAATTTAATGTTATAAGGATCATCTGTTTTTTGTCACTTATAACTGTTGATTTAAGTCGTTAACAAGTATGTTTTCATAGAGAAATTCAAATAAAAAGAAATATGTTCAAATAAGTACATTCATAAAAGTAACAGTAAATTATTCAACAGTTGCCCTTAATTAAATTTAAGTAAATAAATAAATGTTAAGTTCCTATACGAATCCATGACGTAGGTATAGGTAAAGATAATAATATAATAAAATATGGAATACCTAAATTTAACACCTATAAATATATTAAAATTTAATTAAAGCACATTAATATTCCTGTAGAGTCATTTATAATGTGTAAACCAATACAAGTCATTTATATAAACCACAAAACGGTCAAAAGTTGACCAACTACGACATCAAGGTCGTGAAACATCAATATACCAACCCTTACAGTTAGGGCTGTCAAGGGGGTAGTTTTAGTGCTTTTCTTAATGTTACAAGTTTTGCTATTAACAACCCTGATTGGTACTATGGTTGATGTTTGTTACGTTGTTTGCCTGTGTTCAAATGTTATTGTTAGTATGGTTGAAACTTTAATGGAAGTTCATATAATTTGACTGTATTTTGATTAATTTAATTCAAAAAATATCCGGATCTACCACAATTTTTAGCAATAAAATTTAATAAGCTTAACACAAACTGTTACACAAAGAGCTTGCAGGGAGCTTGCAGTCCCAAATTCTTCCAATGCATACACTTTTCAATAAAAAACAATAAAACTATCTGTTGGCAGCCCTACAGCCATATAAACGTCCACATGAATCTGTTACACTCGTTAACAGCGGGTCAGGCGGTACACAAACAATAGCTGACATTTATAACTTGTCCTACACGCCTGGCATACAGCTGATTGCTATGTAGATAACTAGCTATGTACTAAAACTTTTCTCTTGAATCACTTTATCTTAAAAAAAAACCGCATCAAAAACCGTTGCGTAGTTTTAAAGATTTAATGGACATAGACAGAGAAAGCGACTTTGTTTTATACTATGTAGTGATAAATACTATTTATATGATACTAGATTCGCCCCGGCTTTGCCCGTAACCACTGCGTGTATGTATGCTTAAAATATTTAAGGTTTTTAAAATGTAGAGCTTTGCTCATTGTCTTTAAAACTACGTTACTATTTTTAATATAGATATCCGCTTTATAATCGAGACAGGTGATTCTCTATTAATGTTTGAGTGTATGTATTAGTTTATAGACGAAGCGGGCGAAGCCGCGGGCGGAATGCTAGTAACTTATAATGAATTAAATGCGAAAATTTATCTATTGCATGAAATGTACTAAATGCACTAGCATTTGCTTTTACCTTGTTGAATAGCACATATTCGAGTATTTTACATGCAGTTATGTAGCAGGTAATTAACGTCACATATTTACACCCGCTAATTACCGACAGTCCCAAAAGAATTGACTATTTGCAACGTAAACATTTTGATTGATCCGGAGTTGCAGTTTAATTTCGTGTTACTGAAAATAAACTTACAAATAAACCAACTTGTATAATATGTAGAGCGTATTGTATGTCCAAAAATTTTTACACCTTTTGACGTTTCACATTTTCCGCTTTACAAAATATACAGATAAATAATATATTATTATTCTTATTTTTCCGGTATTATTGATCGGACCGTAACAATGTTATTAGCGTCTACTTTATCTATCTCCTTGAAGTCATTTCTTATGAAACAAATACGAAAATTCCTCAATTAATTAGAATTAGAATTTGTCAAATTATACCCAAAAATGTATTTGAGCATATTTTATTACAAAGACTTGTCAACGACTCATAAATTAAAAAGAGATTGCTCCGACAATTAATTTCAAATTAAAACGAAGACAATGAAGGAGAATCTTCAATAACAGCAGTATTTCAAGAATATTTGAATTTTCTTTGCTGCAGCGCAATTTACGATTGCTTTAAGGTTAAGCAATACTTACCTTGGTACACCTTTCTTTAGGAGTGTTATACACGAGCGTTTGAACAGCCATTGTGTTAAATCTATACAAATATTATAAAGCTGAAGAGTTTGTTTGTTTGTTTGAATCTCGGGAACTACTGGTCCGATTTGGAAAAATTCTTTCGGTGTTAGATAGCTCATTATAGAGGAAGTCTATATAGAAGGCTATATATCATCACGCTACGACCAACAGGAGTGGAGCCACGGGGGTGAAACCGCGCGGAGCAGCTAGTGTAATATAAATGTTTAGTTTCTACCTACTTTAATCACGTGGTTATAAAGTAGCATACCTATAAACAAGTTTATAATGTAATATACATGTGTATATCTGTGCTAAAGTTCACTGAAATCCAATTGGCTGCTTTACTTGAAGGATTAAAAAGTCTCCTTCTTCTTTGCGTTCATAATAAAAGTAGGATATTATTTTTACTTGTAAATATGCAAGTTTTATGTATTTTAGTAGTGAAAAACGAATAAACTATGAAGTAAATAGACGTCTAGGTGAATAAACAAGTTTTTCTAGTTTGCTTATATAGAGTTCGAGTATAATAATATTTAAACAAAAGCTTAATAAGACGTTCGTGTATAAATGCCTTAACGCGGTGATTAAAATTATTCACTATGGTTTTCTTTGAAGTTTTTCAATGCAATTATATGAATTCGTAGAGCGCTTGAATATAAATGAAGACTATATTTTAAATTGATTTTCTCTATTAAAATAAACTAGCTGCATATAATAATTTTATTAACGTCATCTAGTCACTTTTATTTGCTGGGGCTAAAGGACTGTAGGTATGAATGTATTTTTGGAATTTGTTACGTATTTTTGTGTCTTGTTGCATGTTTAGAATGTATGTTCATGCAACCCTTAAATACTGTCTTAGACCTCTGTATCAGGTACTTGGATGCATGTAGCCGCACGTAATATGTAACTCCGTTTTGTTTTTATTTTTGTTACTAAATTCTATGTACGCTTTGGTACTATTACTGTAAGTACAAAGAATAATTCTGTTTCAATAAATAAAAAAAACGACGTGTGTCACTCGGGGACTGCCGCGCCGCGGTAAAGCTATTGCATGCTATGCCTTCAAGCCACACCTCCGCCCGTCGGAGTGAGGAGCGTGAGGTTTTTTCGTTACGGAATTTCTCGATTCGGTCCCCGCGCTCAAGGCCCGCGATAGAAGCTATGCAACAGCTTAATAACCCTTTCGCGTAAGAATTACTACCGACTCCGATTTTAAGGAATTAAAAAATACATTTTCTATACTAATAGTAATTTACAAAACTGCCAAGTTTGTTTCCTTGTTTGTACGTACTAATCTCAGCAACTAGTGGATCGATAAAAATTCTTTCACACTTGGTTACCGCTTTACCAGGTCACGGTATTTAATTAAAGATCCTAAACATTATTTCGATTTTAAGTTTAAGTTAATTATTAATTGAAAATCTTAAAATTATAAAAAACATGGTAAATAAAAAGGCCTTACAAAGTCTATTACTGGAAATCCTCCTCGACCTTGAAGCCTACTTCCGCTGCGATAATAAAATATCCCCCAGCTAGGGAGACCATATTTCAGTTGTTTTTTTGTATTTTTTATATTTTTTTTTATTAAAATTTAATTTTTAAAAGTAATTGTACAAGTTGCTGTACGATTGTGTGGTAATGAAATTGGTATGATAGAAATAATGTTCAACTCATCGCCTTGTTTGCCTCCTGTTATAATATATTACGTAGGTACTTATGGATATATCAAATTGCTTACAAAATAATTGATTTTTTTAAATTTAAAGCATTCAAATGTTAAATAAATGAAAATTAGATCATGAGGTGGATATATTTATCGCGCTATCGATTTAATTATAAGGAATCGACAAATTTTAACATAAAAATGTAAATCTTTCATTCTGATGTCAGTTTTAATACCACAAACAGATAAACATCTAGCTTACCGTCCGCGGCTTCGCCCGCTTTCTCTAAAACGATTTGAGATTTAAACTATCCTATCTCTCAAGTTGGATCGAACTGCACATGGTGTGCGAATTTTATTATAATCGGTTAAGTGGTTTAGGAGTCCATTGAAGACAAACATTGTGACACGAGATTTATATATATTTCTTATAATATATAAAATTCCCGTGTCACAATGTTAGTCACCATACTCCTCAAAAACGGCTGGACCGATTCTCATGAAATTTTCTGTGCATATCGGGTAAGTTTGAGAATCGGCCAAAATCTATTTTTCATATGTACCACGGGCGAAGCCGGGGCGGATCGCTAGTCTTAATATATATAAATCTCGTGTCACAATGTTTGTCCTCAATGGACTCCTCAACCACTTAACCGATAATAATAAAATTCGCACACCATGTGCAGTTCGATCCAACTTGAGAGATAGGATAGTTTAAATCTCAAATCGTTTTAGAGAAAGCGGGCGAAGCCGCGGACGGTAAGCTAGTATATTTATATATTTTTACTAATTACTTTATCATACGAATGTTGTTTTTAAGCGAATTTAAAATTATTTTCTTTTGTGACCCTTTTGGGATATCTTGCAACACTTATAGTTCGATTAGTTTGACTGCTCATCTAGGTCCACAGTCTAGGTCTATTCTACTGATATACTTACACTCAAACTATTAAATGAAACGTTTTCCTAAACCAAATTGTGTTCAGTACCTATAAAATATAAATACTTACGTGGGTACTTGAAATATAAGTAAGGTTAAGATGTCCATGTTGATGATGTTTATCTGTTTGTGGTATTAAAACTGACATCAGAATGAAAGATTTATGTTCCGATTTTCCAAGTTCAGATCGAAGTTCACCAACTCTGTCTCGAGACCATTAGCTTAAGTAGAATTCAAATGAATTTTCTCAAATACATTCAATTGTTATTGAGACAATAACATAATAGGTAATATTGTTAGGAATTCTAAATTTGTGATTATGTTTAGGTTCAGTAATACATATCTTCGGTGTGACTTTTTAATTTCTCATTTATGTTGCTGACTATAGATGGATAGTATGGGTTTGCTCCTAACTACTATTACGGGTTATATTTTGTTTCTAATATAATTTATAATATGTGTATACTAGCTTCCGCCCGCGACTCCGTCCGCGCGGAAAAATTAAGAAAAAATTTTTTTTTTCTACGTATTTTTTCGGGATAAAAAGTATCCAAAAGTCCACAAAAACCAAAACGTGTGGTGTTATTAGACGACAAACGCTCAGCGAACTTGATTATCGTTTAATGTGTTTCTTGGACTGTCGTGAGCTGATTTTCATTGGCTTTATTTGCATGTAAATCGATTTAAAGGGTTTTCTAGAAACTTGCTAATACAGTGTAGGTACCTACTTATTATGTACACAGCGTTGATTGTATCTATGAATAACATTTTTGTACCTTTTAATTTTTATTCTTCTTATTTCTTATTATGTTAATTCTTGTATTTACTTCAAGATGTTGCTAAAACGATTGATTATAAGACGAATTCCATAGGGAAACGTGCTTTTCTATACTTTAGTTGACTCTACCTGGACTCTACCATGGTTTGTAATTATTTTTTGTTACAATATCCTTCCCTTTTCCATAGGTGATGAAATTAATAATACATGACTTAATCAAATCCATGCTTTAAAATGGTATGGAATTAAAGTAAGTTAAATACCTTCTCATTATGTCATTTAACTTAGAATTACATTATCCAACAACATAACAGTAATAATATCTGACGGAAGAAGGGCCCAAAGGCTATTTTTAAAAAGAGTGACGTCAGCAATTCTGACGTCACCATCATCAGAGCAGGCGCTCATACTCGAAGTAGAACGCCTGTGGGTATTTTTACTGCCCTTTTATTCCACGTCGTAATTACAGAGAGAGCTCCGAACGCTCCAACGGCCGGCGCGTGAATGTGCTCTGTGCCGTCGGACGCTCGTATTTAAATTAAACCATGACTCACAAGAATTAGTTTGAGAGTGTTGCCACTCTAATTTTTGCAATGAATTTTTATCATTTTTAACAAACATTAATTATTTCGTTAATTTAACCACTTATTTAAAAAGATTTAAGTAAACTTTAGCTAGTTATAATTATTTAGTAGTTTGACGGTAGTCGTTTATTGTCGTTGCGCCGACACGGCCATACTGACAGGCGGTGCGCGCTCTGCACCAGCCTCGTTGTAAAAGTCTGTAACAATGTCAAGTTATAATCTTGGCATGTTTTTTGTCGGTTCTCGGAGAGTCTCGAAGGTTCTCGTAGATTTCTCGGAGGTTCTCGTAGATTTCTCGGAGGTTGGTTCTCATAGATTTCTCGGAGGGTCTCGTAGATTCTCGGAGGTTCTCGAAGGTTCTCGTAGATTCTCGGAGGTTCTCGAAGGTTCTCGTAGATTTTAACTGTTTTATTAAGAAATCAGTTTTTTGCACTCACATTATTTAATCTAAGAAGCTAATCATGTTCTGACATGAAATAATGACAACTATTCATCCACAAAATACTAAACCAAAGTTACGTCTAACACGGCCATATTGACAATCGTACGTCCTCGTACGCCTTTTCTCGTATTACAATACTACGGTAGTTCATCTCGGGATTTCAAAAACACACTGCCTCGGCCACACTGACCTTACATAACACTAAACACTCCACATGACAGAAGCAGTCCGTTCGCGTATCATGCGACCAACACCTACTCATTTGTGACATAGGCAGATTCTCGAAGGTTCTCGTAGATTTCTCGGAGGTTCTCGTAGATTTCTCGGAGGTTCTCGTAGATTTCTCGGAGGTTCTCGTAGATTTCTCGGAGGTTCTCGTAGATTTATGCTTATCACAAAGAGAGGCGCAGATAGCACGCACAATTCCTTCGATGAACCACACTCCCGTTACAATAATCCACGTAACAAACTTTTACTTTACACAACGCACGAGAAAAACACAAACGCCAGTATGCCGTTACAAAACTACGTAAACGTTTAAAATTTAAAAAGAGTGAGCTTGAATTCTATCCAACTTCTGATGACGGAAGAAGGGCCCAAAGGCTATTTTTAAAAAGAGTGACGTCAGCAATTCTGACGTCACCATCATCAGAGCAGGCGCTCATACTCGAAGTAGAACGCCTGTGGGTATTTTTACTGCCCTTTTATTCCACGTCGTAATTACAGAGAGAGCTCCGAACGCTCCAACGGCCGGCGCGTGAATGTGCTCTGTGCCGTCGGACGCTCGTATTTAAATTAAACCATGACTCACAAGAATTAGTTTGAGAGTGTTGCCACTCTAATTTTTGCAATGAATTTTTATCATTTTTAACAAACATTAATTATTTCG
This sequence comes from Colias croceus, assembly GCF_905220415.1. Taxonomy (NCBI): domain Eukaryota; kingdom Metazoa; phylum Arthropoda; class Insecta; order Lepidoptera; family Pieridae; genus Colias; species Colias croceus. Next base: position 9,410,199 of record NC_059555.1, read on the forward strand.
TTAATTTAACCACTTATTTAAAAAGATTTAAGTAAACTTTAGCTAGTTATAATTATTTAGTAGTTTGACGGTAGTCGTTTATTGTCGTTGCGCCGACATATCTTATAATTTGTATTTTTAGCTAATAATTCACATGGCTCCTAAAACAATTAACAAGCGAATAACACTAAAGTTTTAACGCTCCAAACTTGCATAACCCAGTTAGCGTAAATAATTTAACTTGCATACAAATTGGGAAACTCAACTAAGCGAATTAAGTGTTGGTCAAGCGCTTCACAACTTAAATAACTTAAATGCAACTTAAAGTTAAATGCTTTGTACTAAGTTGGTAATTTAATGACGTACATGGTACAGCAGATGTAACTTGTTGTAACAATGTTCAAAAGTTTTGGGTAAGGTATTATGTCCGCTTTTGGGTGGTTTCCGGGATTAGTGTACAAGGAAATGAAGGTATAAGGATAGTAGTCAGATAGGATTTAATTATAACTCTAACTCAAATTTAAAAAATTATTCATTTAACTGAAACTTAAAACTTTTAATTAAAAGTGCCAAAGAAAGTCTTTCTTTAGTAGTTTTTATCGTCAAAGTATTAAGTTTAATATTTACCACAAGAGGTGGCAAGAAACTCTGTATTTTTTTTTAATCTTAACAAAAGGTAATCTACCAGAAAATTGCGCCTTTTTATTTTCGATCAATCATTCAATATTCATAAATTTCTAACAAAACTTGCGAGATATATACATATATACGTTTATAGTTTGTAAAATAGAAAACTTCTAAAGGTCATAACTCAGTTCAAACCGAGTTAAGAGGCATACATATATAGTAAATTTGGCTTATTACTTTATTTTGTACTTACAAAAAAACAGGTTTGGTTGATGGCCGCTCTAAAAATAAAAAAAAGACACCACTTCCCATACTAAGGGTGCTTTTCCACCAATAATGTGCTACATCCTCGCATATTATTGGAAAAGCACCCTTAATCTGGCATTGTCTTTATAAAGCCTGTGAAATTGAATTGTGTGAATCTAAATTCTAATTTAACTCGAGTCACACTTTACTAAACCATAATAAATGCTATTTTTGTTACAGGTAGGTGTGTTGCCGCACGCGGGGTCAGTTAGAAGAGCCCGTGCACCTCGCCTTGGGGAAATAGCAAGGTATTTTAATAAATTTATAGGTAATAAAATACAGTTACTTCGGATGTTTTAAAAGTGTAATTATGATATAAGAAATTGGTCGATAGAGCCAATTTCATAGTTATTATCACAAGGAATATTAAAATAGTGTAATAATGATTTTAATAATTAGTTATAGATTTTACAGTTAATATCTACCACAAATATGTTGATAAAAAACTAAAAAGCTATTTAACCAAGTTTATCTGTAATATTTAATAGCATTTATGAAATATCTGTCATATCTACTAAAAACTAATTTTCATCAAAGCAATCTTCAAAAGCGGTTCGTTTTATACATTATCGTTAATAGACAAAGAGAAAATCTATAAAATTTAACTTATACTATAACTAGATGGAGCCTGCGGCTTCACTCGTTTAGTACTTACGCAAAAAGTCAAAGCCTATATGCTATAGTATTTAATAGGCAACATTTGACAGTTCAACAAAATTCAACAACGTAACCTAGTAACGACGACATACAATAACATGATATTTCGTTTTGTTAGAACTGCACATTTGCTTAACTTATTTCAATTACGATTACATATTTATAATAATAATGACCGATACAAGTAATTTTAAGATTTCATTTTACTGATAACCCATCCTAAACATAATAATCAATTTCTGAATTGAAGAACTGACGTCGCTACAATTTTGTGTCAATAAACCTTTTTTCTTTTTAAATACTAGAGACGTTACTCTAAAAATCGAAATCTGACATCTAGAATTGAATGCATTGATTACTTGTGAATAAAAATCATCATAAATTAATAAATTCGATTGACAAATGTTTCAAATCCGTATCGATTAATACACTTTAATCGATGTTTTTAAGCAGGTTACCTCTCTTCGAAGATAAAATTGATAGACGTCAAATGTTGCCTGTTAAATTGGCTCGACTATAATCCAGACAATAATATATGAAACATACAGATACGAGAAAGAATATCAAATATCCATACATGACATTTTACGACTGTCACATCCTAATATTATAAATGCGAAAGTTTGTTAGGACACAGAATACATAATAGTAGCTAAACGCTACAGAACGGACACTCTCCGCCTCCCGCCAAAATTAAACACTTACCTCACCCCGCACGATCAGACATGTTATGGTACCCATTTCCCCGCAAGGACGATACCAACGACGTCTTTAGACGAAACGCAACGAAGATTCAAATTGACTTAAAGCAATTTTATTATTTTGGATTTGTGATTATCGTTTTTCGTAGAAAATGGTTAGATATTGTGCTGTTTACGGATGTATTTCATCAGAAAAACGCGAATTTTATTTTACGCTAGTCACAAATGTGCCAACCTTAAAGAGTTTACACACACATTTGCAGTCTCTACAGTGTGACTGTCAAAACTATAATTTTGTATGGAGTGTCCGGGGTGTGGTTAGGATGTGTGTCTGTTTGTTACTCTTTCACGCAAATAGTACTGAACCGATTACAATGAAATTTATCACACATATAGAGGGTAAATAAGATTAACACATAGGATAGGTTTTATCCCTGAAATCCCATGGGAACGGGAACTATGCGGATTTTTCTATGAAAACGCGGGTGAAGCCGCGGGCGGAAAGCTAGTTATATAATACAATTGTTAAATTCCAAAATTCTATTATTACGTTGAGATATGTTAAACGCAGACCCGTAGTTTCTAAACTGTGGTTTGCTTAAACTCAGTTTAGTTTAAATTGAAATGCAAATCTAATTCCAAACGTTCGCTTAAACGTTTATTTTAATCTGATCACGTTTATTGATCAGACCAACTCTTTAAATCAAAAACGTTATTTATTAACCATATCTTAATAAATCTATCATAATTATCTAGCTTTCCATCCGCGGTTTCACTTGCTTTGTCTAATTTTAGCAAACTCTATCTACCTATAAAAAACCGCATCCAAATCTGCAACGCAGTTTTAAAGATACAAGATGGCGGGAAGCGACATTATCGACACTATACTTGCTTAGTGATTACTACATATTACTCTAAGGAATATTTTTAAAGCTATCCGAACGATTCAAAATTAAAAGCTCAATCCAAAGCTTTTGTTAAAAAACACGTTATTTTTGTACATTAAAAGATATCTCAAATATCATTTAGAAAATATCTAAGTGTTTCAGAACAAAACAAGTTTATTACAGCATTACAAAGACGTTAAATCCATACAAGACTGCAACCCGGCCGCGCCTGTTTGTGCACAGTAAACTGTCTCGAACACGCCTCGAGTTGTGTTCAGGACAAACATACGACATTGCCAATGTTTGTAGTACACTTTTATAGATTTGCTAAGCTTTTAACCCGACTTCGGTTGTGTTTTAAGAGCAATAGATGGAACTTGATTAAAGAGCAGATTGCTCTACATTAAATTTTCACTATTTTCTAACATCTTTCTAACATCCATAATCTATACTTAATATTATAAAGCTGAAGAGTTCGTTTGTTTGAAAGCTAATCTCTGGAACTACTTGGTCCGATTTGAAAAATTCTTTCGATGTTAGATAGTCTATTTATCGAAGACTATAGGCTATTATATATTATCATCTCGCTAAGACCAACAGGAGCGGAGCACTGCGGGTAAAACCGTGGAGCACAGCTAGTTTTGCGATATACTTAATTGTAACGAAAAGTTAGACATATTTTTTTGCATTGTAGCCGTCACTACAATAAATTGCAAATTAGCACATTCATAGAAGCAATTAGTTAAATATCAATCATTTCTTTAAAAAAAACCGTCACTAAAATTATGATAACCTTACACAAAGCCCTATGCATACAATATGAATTCCATTATAAATACCCACTTATTTTACAGTTTCAAGTTAAAATTATTGTAAAGTGAAAATATATTCCATTCCTCATTCTGAGAAATTATCAATACATACCAATTATGTTTGAGCATACAATACGCTCTACATAAAATAATTTCACTTTATTTACGTTCATTTTTAGTCAAAACAAATACGAAATTATCAGAACTGCAACTCCGGATCAATCAAAATGTTTACGTTGCAAATAGTAAATTCTTTTGGGACTGACGGTAACTAGCGGGTGTAAATATGTGACGTTAATGTCGTTAATTACCTGCTACATAACTGCATGTAAAATACTCGAATACGTGTTATTTAACAAGATAAAAGCAAATGCTAGTGAATATTTAATTACGACATCTCAGGTAGAAAGAGGAACTTTCCTATCGCTATTTATTAATTTAAATTTATTTTAAAGTACAGGATGTCCCAAAAAGTAGTGACTATACAGGGTTACTTGTAAAACACCAGCAACCTCGGAGGACAAGATAGCTAACATCATAAGTAACAACATTTGTTCTACGACTTTTGATAATTTTTTAGATTTTATTTTCATAAACATAAACTCTACGCGCATACCAAAAATTACGTCAACAAGAAGCGAACGGGAGGGGGAAAGGGCGTCGCGCCATCCTTTCGATAATGAATAGAACATAGACTTACAAATGTTAGGAGAGTACAATAAAAGCTTAAAAAATCATTTAAAAATAATTTATTGCGTTATGCCAAAAGTCGTAGAACAAATGTTGTTATTTATGTTGCTAGCTATCTTGTCCTGCGAGGTTGCTGGTGTTTTACAAGTAACCCTGTATATGTACGAGTATATATTATATTATATAGTCTTAGCTTTAGTATATCCATACTTTTTGGGACACGGCGGACACCCTGTATATTATCATTACTTTACATCGGGATTACGCTTTACTTAAAATAATTTATTAGTCACCATCTGGAATCGAACCGAAATCTCTACAATCTGACACGATCAGACTATTTTTTCTGTTACAGAGGTTGCCAAACATCATTTATAAATAATTTTACGTCATAAATTAAATTTTTTTAAAATACATTAGTTTATCTGTTCATAAATTATTGTAGCTTTATTTCAAAGAATCCCGCGTCCAGGCTACCTGCAGTTCTCTAAATAAGAATTTATTGCACGAGCGCACACTAAATCTGTTTTGGGAAACTCTCAAACAACTGTAAGTGGAACATATTTTATTTCAAACTTCAGTTTAACTGAAGTACGCTATATTTTTATGAGACTTTTGAATAAACTTTATACAGGTATATGCACGGTATATGATATGTATTCGTGTCAGTTGATAAGAACTGTCAAACTGTATTAAAACTTTGATCATTCAATGTTGTTACTAGTTTGATGCTGCGACTTTGCTTGACAAAGTAAATTGTGAAACTTAACGTAGGTAGATGGTGAAATATATACGCGAGGAAAGGCGGACCTAACTAATATTATAATAACTCTATCAATCTGTCTCTTCTTCACGCCTCAACAACTGAACCGATTTCAATGAAATTTTGTGCCTACTAAGCCAAACAAAGGATAGGTTTTATCCAGGAAATCCTACAGGCACGGGAACTATGTAGGTTTTTCTTTGAATACGCGGGCGAAACCGCGGGCGGAAAGCTAGTATAGGTACATAAATCTCCTAATACCCACATAAGATTCAGAACTTTCATATTTAAGTAATAATCCGAGTTAATCTTAAAAGGGAATAGTTCAGCACATGAAAGGCTCTTGCGATAAGACTCCTTGATATGAATATTATCTGGAAAAACTACTTTTATATGAAAGTAAATGTAGGTTATATGTTTATAGCGTTTATTGACGTGGCAACGTCTTATAATTCGATAGAGCCGGCTGCACGCACGAAAAAACATGACTCATGCGGCGTTACCTCGCTCTGAGGCGTTCCATGTAAGGCTTGAAGTGCAAGCGAGAGCACGGAACGAGCGACAAAGAAGCAGACGTTCAACTATCGTCATATCAGCAAACCGACTTTACAGACAATCAATTTTTTTTACCAGTAAACGTATAAAAATAAACGCAGTCGGTAAAACATGGCTGAAATACGACGTTGTTTTAATTTTAATTCCATAAAATATGGTTCAGCTTCAGGGGAGGTTGGAAGGAAGAATTATGTCTCTGAAAATCAGTATGACAGTATGTGCTATTATTTAAAAACCGAGCGCCATTTTTACCTAAATGTAGATAAGTTGTTAAGTTCTATGTAATGTACTATGTAATGTATGTATGTATGTGTATGTAATGTAATATGGCGAAAACTGCTACACTTTTACCAATATTACTAAAATTTTATAAAGCCGTACAATAATATGGCTGCCATCTCGAGAATATATCGCATTTTCCATCGACAAGGAAATATTCATGAAGAATGCAGTCCAATATTACCAACTCGCATATAAAAATATAATACATTTAGGCCGTGTCGGCACTGCGGATATTTTCTGCGCGAATAAAATTCGCTCGATTTTTATTCCGCTGTCAAAACTAGGTAGGTACACCTAAACGCACTGCTGATAAAATTCCGCGCGGAATTTGTCAGTTCGATGCAGTTCGCCGTACAAAACGAACGTCTAAAATGGATAACCGATCAATTTTGATTTACTTGTTACTACGACTGACAAGCAAAACCCGCAAATATTATTCCGTAGTGCGAATATAGTCATACTACATCATACTGCACAAAATACGGCGTGAAAAAAAATCGCACGAAGCACCAAATCACTGATTTGTGACTTCTAATTAGCGAATTATTTTCCGCTTGGATTTTATTCCGCCAGTGCGGATACTCTTATTATATTCAATGTGTTAGTGTGTTACAGAATTGCGTATAAAAATACGCGCGGAAAATAGCCGCAGTGCGGACACGGCCTTACATTCGCTTTGAAATACGACAATCACAAATACATATACATAGTACATATACATATTATATACGACACAGTGCAGTATTTCACAGGGAAAATGCCCCTTTTGCAGTAATGGGACAAATTCTTATTCTATTCTTACCTTTATTTCTTTACTATCACTACATAGTATAAAACAAAGTCGCTTTCTCTATCCCTATGTCTCTATGTGTGATATCTTTAAAACTACACAACCGATTTTGATACGATTTTTTAATAGATAGAGTGATTCAAGAGGAATTTATAATTTATCAGGTTTTAGACAAAGCGGGCCAAGCCGCGGGCGAAAAGCTAGTTTCTAATAATACAAAACTATATTGTGTTTGTTCGAACGTGCTTATCTGAAGAACTAATAGATCGATGATCCCTGACTGCTATGCATTATTTTTATAGTTTATACTTACTTGTTACTAACTAAGGCACGCGGCTTCACTCCTATGGTTATGGGGTGAAAAATAAATATTATATTATTAGTTAAAATATACTCTGATGTTGAGGCCGCAAGCCTTTGCTAAATTATACCCATAATTGCTGATATACAATATGTATCGATAACTTATACCTACTGAGTTCATTTAATTAAATTTCGCTAAATAATATTCAACTAATTCCATTTTATCAGTTTCAGCATAGACCCTAACTAATAGAAACTATAAATCTAAATACAAATGTTTGGGAGTTTTTGGATATTTCCCGTTTTATTTTTTAAAATAAATTATTGTCATTTTACTCATTAGGTCATCAGTTAAAAGTTTTTTTAATATCTGCAATAGTTACGGAATAATCGCCTGTGCACACTTAACGATTACACCCTGTATAATATTATCGAAACAATAATAATTACAAATTAAACCAATAAATTCGAAACAAAGCGTACCTATTTATAAAAACTTTGCTGTTAAATACCAACTTTAGAGTTACGAACAAAATATGTTTCATATTTCGAAATAATTCTGCGTTGCTTTTATATTTTGTTACGTGAATTTGCTTAAAATATGTTCAAAGAATTTGCTGAATATTGTTTTGGGTTTCAAGAATATAAATATAAACAAAATAAGCGAGACATATTATTAATTTGTTCATGTTAACTTTGCCAGTGTCTTTGTCACTTTCTTTTTATCAATATAGTTGAAAGAAAGTCATGCTAACATCACAATTTTTTACTCAATAGCGGCGCGGCTGGACATTTTAATAATGTTAATTTGTGTTTGTCTCCGTTTGGATTATTATAATAACAATTTTTGGTAAAATTTATAAAACAACGAAGTAATTTCTAATACTTTCTATTCCTATTTCCATATTGATAGCTCTATTTTCAAAGCTGCAGACATACATCATAAACGCAGTTATCATCAATAATTCGAATGTTCTGCATACAACCGTTTAATTAATAGGCAAATATCAATTGTAATTATTTGCTAACAAAACAGATTCAATTATGTTGGCACACATGGACAGTGTAACTGAGGTAGAGCCAGGAAACGAGCGATTAGTTCGATTTGATTGAGTATAAACAAGTTTATGTAACGACTGTAAATATAAACCAAATATTTATTTTTGTAAGAATATATTTTTTCAATTCTTATATTGATGGAATTTATATATTCAAAATATGGCACAATTGGACCAGCAGAGCTTATTATCCGCTCTGTTCAAAGAAGTATGTTACAATCCGCTAACTAGTTGAACGTTGAGTGACCCTTGTTAAATCAACGTTCGGCCTAATTATTCAATTGATTGCCGTCATTCAATGAACGCGCTAGTCATTCATTCAGATTCCACCAGATGACTGCAATAGACATGCCGCTTCAGCTTAGCTGTTAACACCGCTGTTTCCATGGCCCAGAGCCATGTTGCAGATCCGATCTAATTGCTGACACACCATTTCCAAACACATGGGCTTCAATGCAACGTTCAATTCAGTTGTGACGTGGATATGTATTGTGTATGTATCGAATTATCGCATACTGGTTACAGCCCGCGGCGTCGCTTGGTATCTGGTTGAGACATAACCATGCCGTAGCTCTGCTTGTTCATTTTGATGTTGAAAATTATTAATTACAGCTTTCACGTTTTATTAAAACAAGTAGGATCAAATTGAAAAATATTTAAATTAGATTGTAAACTTGAATAATATAGAACTTATGTGTTGCTCCTTTAAAATTTTGGTTGACATCAACAAATGTTAAGTGGTCTATTCTATTCTTGTTTTTTTCTCTGCATAAGTATAATAATTAAGATAATATACCATACACGTACATAATTATTGCACTACTTTACATACACAGTACGTAAATACTTATTTACGAACCATGTTTCATACATTTTATAAAAAAGTGCAAAGGCGGAATGCTATGTGTTCAATTGGCTTCTTATTCGGGATCACCGCTATAGTTTTATTGCTTGTAAACATCTCCGGATACGTGTGTTTGTTTGTTCTTCGATAATAGCGTTTAGGCTGTTCGTAGACGGACGTTTTGGTGTTAAAATATACGCGTCTTTATGTACAGTTAATCCCGTTTCAGACGATTTCATGAACACTGAAACAAAAAAAAAGTCCATTTATTACAGTTCAATTAAATAATTTTAGATATTATGAAATGTTATAGAGTTCGTTGCCGACTCTTTTCTGTAGAAAAAACTGTTTTGCGGAACTGATGGTAACTGTAAAAATTTACTTCTGTGTGTTCAAAAGCGCTTTTAGAATAAGTATCCTTAAATAAATGAATATTTGAGATTTGAGTTGCATTGACTGACGTTGCCATAGTATTTAGTAATCGTTCGTGTGTAAACAGCCTAACTAAGCCAATGTTCAATGTCGGATATTTTTGATGTTTCTAGGTTAATATCGAATACAGTCGGATATTGACTCAAGTCGATCGACTTCAGAATAGATTTAATACATTGGTTTTTAGATAACTAGATAGTCGAATTGTTTCTTGAAATTTTATAGAAATATTATATTGACTTTGAATTCTATCGGAATAATACGATTTAGTTTTGCGATCAAATAGCAAATGTTTATATCGTAAAGACAAAAAACAGAGATTGTATTTTAGATTTTGATTGCTTTGATACAGAATAAACTTTTTGTTTACCAGCATTTTTTTCATTTTCTTTTAATAACACATTTTATTAACGTACCTATATACGTAATACACGTAAATAACACTTAGGCTGATTGCAGAGCTTCACCGACCGTCAGTGCGTACCGTCGGTCCTGACGATACGCATCAACAATGTGTATGACTATGACACTAATGCGCATGACAATACGCGTGCGTATGGTCGGTCTAGCTATGAACGGCTTTATGAATTTCCATTTAAATGACAAGCGCGACTGACGTACGCACTGATGGTCGGTCAAGCTCTGCAACCAGCCTAACACGATGACTTAATACTTTTACATATTGTCTATTCAAAACAAAAAAATTCAAAACGTGGCTCTATGTCCAAATAAACCTGAATACTTATCTATTAAATTGATATCCACTACAAAGCTCTATCCTACAAACAGGTAAAAAGTGAACATCATAACTGACATATTAGGTACTTACTATTGAAAAGCCATATTCAATTCGATTCATCCGTTTTGGCTGGATTGCCACATGTAATATTATAGCATATTTAAAATTAATCTCTCTCCGATAAACTTATAAAAATAAATGGTTTTTCATTATTTAAACAGAAATATTTAAAATAACCTGATCCTACATCAAAAGCTCGGATAAAGTTTCTTTGAACAAGCAAATAAAAATAGTTTATAGAATAAAATTACTGATTTTATAGCATAGCATTTTCTTGTCTTTGATTCTACGGAAATACTTAGTCTCTAACTATATTTATAGTTTACTAGTGGTCCGCCCCGGCTTCGCCCGTGGTACATATTTCGCAATAAAAGGTAGCCTATGTCCTTTCTCGGGTATCAAAATATCTCCATACCAAATTTCATGCAAATTGGTTCAGTAGTTTAGTCGTGATTGAGTAACAGACAGACAGACAGACAGAGTTACTTTCGAATTTATAATATTAGTATGGATTATTATTATTTATTACTACACTAGTGCATTGGTTTGTGTATTTGTAATGATTTTTATGGTTCAAATCCCAGTGGAGGTAAGTCTTTTAGGACACAGAAGGTGACAGAAGGTGATTACTTCTGTGTCACTATAGAAGAACCGATGTGCAATACATCTGCCTCCACTAGACTTCACTTTAAAAAATAGTAGAGACAACCAATTTAATTAAATTTTAAATATCTTATATAGGTAAATAAGTTTACCTATTTCTTCATAGGTACTTTATAATAATATCTAATTAAAAGATACGCAGTTAAAATTTGTTATAAAACTTTTTTACAAGACAGTTCAAAATATATCACCGACGTTACTGGTCAAAAATAATATGCTCGTATGACTAAAATGTTATCTTAATTCGTTTTCATATAATTGATTTACAAATAAATAAACTTTTGAACTTATTATAGTAGGTACTTAAATTATGTGGGCGTTTTAAATTATACATACTAATGTAACACTGTCTGTCTGTTAGCGTACATAATCGCTAAATCTATTTCGATTAAACTCGCATTAAGATAATTAAAAATCAATTGTTATAGGGCTCGATCGAGGGCTAGTTTTTATTCACAAAACTATCCATATATATCTATATATATATATATAATAATTATATATATAAAACTCAAAGGTGACTGATATAGTGATCTATCAACGCACAGCCCAAACCACTGGAAAAAACTACTGAAATTTGGCATGCAGGTAGATGTTAGGACGTAGGCATCCGCTAAGAAAGGATTTCCCGAAGTTCTTGCGGGAACGGGGAAAAACGGGTATGCACGTACAAAGTCGTGGGCGGAAGCTAGTATAAATTATACATGTATTCTAAGCCCCTAAGGAGATGATGTTTGAAATTATTATTGTATCTAAGTAGATAAATATTTCAGTTTAAACGTTTTCTACCTAACTAATAGGTACGTTTGTTTAAAAATGTTGTCTACCTTTTCTTTACAAATGGTTGTTACGTTTCTTGCTTCAACAATATAATAATATGTACATTAAAAAAACTAAATGAATACTAAATAAACATAAAATAAGGAAATGAACACGAGCAAAGCCGTGGGTCGAATGTAGTGTTGTATAATATCCTGGATTGTTAGTAAATACATCTCGCAACATAATAATATTTATGAAGATCAAACGATGTTCACAGATCATAGTTACAATATAAATATTTATCTTTTCAACGAGATTTTCAAAGAAACAATTTTAAATTTTTTATAAACTACATATTTTGTTTTCTAAGCATATAGTACAAAGTACTTTATATCGTACAAAAAACACGTTTTAACGGACATAAATTGTGATTAATTCCTAGATATCAAATTAATACCATATCTTATAAGTATCCTTAGATTCAATATTAAAAATTTAAAAAGAATATTAGTATTGTTTTAAATAATATTCAAAGTTGAAGCTTTGATTAATTATTATTCTTAGTAAAACTTCTTACTACAATTAAAAAAATATATCTATACTTAATAAATAGTAAAACGTGACCATTGACGTGATCAATAGAAAATCTCATTGATATTTCAATTTAGCGCGTACTCACCGTGAAATTGTCCAAAACATTTTTTTTTTTCATATTTAAATAAGGCAAAACATGAATACCATATTTTGGCACATGACTAGATATTTTAAATAAGTATTTTTAACAAAAACTAAACCGCTTTTAACTGGCTAGAACTGGACAAAATATCAATGGGAACAACCGGAAGACATGCTTTCAAATAAAAAATAACTATCTTTCCGCCCGCGGCTTCGCCCGCTTTGTCTAAAACTTAATAAATAATATACTAAGACCTTCCTCTTGAATCACTCTATCTAATGAAAAAACCGCAACAAAAGCGGTTGCGTAGTTTTCAAGATTTAAGCATACAAAGGGACATAGGGACAGAGTAAGCGACTTTGTTTTATAATAATATATAGTGATTATCAAGATAAATAGTAAATATAAATAAGTAAATACAGTTGTATTGAGAAAACCCTCCTTTTTTGAAGTTGGTTGAAAATAGAGATCTTATTTATCGCTCAAATAATAAATGAATTCTCAAAACAAATAATTACAACTTATGGTTCCGTATATACTCGACGGGTCACATAAGTTTGCGCGCGCAAAACTGTGCAACTGGTTATACAAAGATTATTTGTACAGATGCGACATGAGATAACAATGTTTATTCGTTAGATATGTATGTAGAATTAATAAAATTATATAAATTAGTTTGTAAGAAATGGATATTTCAATTTTATGGGTTTATTCTTGGTATTTGTAAATAAAGGGATGGTTAATTATATATTGGAAGACTCATCTACATTTTTATGCGCACACCTATAATTTTAGGCGGTAAATAACTAAGCATATTAGAATTTTAAACATCACAATTATTATAGTAAATGTAAAAGTAGGTATTGATAATATTCAGTGTTCAAATACACACTTAAAAACATATAAATCAGGTTTTCATGCCACTTACGACGCAACACTGACGTAATTAGAATTATGTTCATTAGTCAAACTGTATCAACAAGTTACGTCATTCCACGTCTGCCGAATACTCTTTGCCGCGTTGTTTCATACCATACGCTGCTGGCGCGGCAGTTCCCAACAAACCCGCATGGAGTTTTGACCCCGACGGTCGTTTCTTTTTACTTTTTATTTTTTTTACGTCTCCGCTTTATCGTTCCACAACATGCACAGATAAAACAAAACTTTCAAAAAAAGAAAACTACACAAGCAAAGGAAAGTTTGCATACAGGCTACAGCCATATCACAAAAAAGTTTTAATTGTACAAGTTTTATATATTTTCAAAGGTGCTCTTTATGCCTTCTAAGTGTTTTTAAATATTTGTAGTTTTACGATTATTATTAAATTGTGAATGCGTGTGAAGTTTGTGTGAAATGAATGGAATTTTCGTGGATTCAGAACGGAACGCACAAATGGCGGGAAATATTGACAGGTGAGTAGATGACAGATTAAAAACAAGTTTACAAAACAACGTAACGGTTGCATAAGAAAATGTTACCGGTTTATAATTAAGAGTAATGTAGTATTATCGGAGTTTTATGGTCAGTGCATGTCGCAATATTGCCTTCGCTATGTAAAACTATAATATGCGTGACTATAATGTACCTACTTTTGATTATTTTTTAAAGGTTATTAATTTATTACCTTTAAATTTGATGTTGGAATTTTTGAAGTGAAACTTCTTTATAGGGGTTGGAAAAAAAATTAGTGTACCTAACATTTTTTTGTTACGCGTGACATTTTTCCGTTACGCGCCATCTTTTTCTTATCCCTTCCACGCGTGATTCGACGTACTTATTTTTATAAAGTTGCATATATAGTAAATTATTTTTTGAAAAATAAGGTCATTAAGAAGTTTCACTTCTTACGTATGCACACTAGTACACGCACACATTTTTTTTATTTGATACCTTTATTAGGATTTTTAGGGATTTTCGGCAAAATAGTTGTCAAAAAAACCAATTTCTAAATTAGATTTATTCTCATTAACATGCGAATTTTTATTTAGCATACCTACCTACCTACTCATTCAGCAAATGTCAAAATATGCAATTGATAATTATTATAATAAATATAATTATTAATTAAGTATTATTTATTATGACCGCAAATCAAGAACCCAACTTCTTTACAACTATTCTAGTTATTTAATAATAAATAAGTATAATATATTTCATTTTACGTTTCAGAACATGAGGTTTTCTTAAATATTTAAGTATTTCTTTATTAAAGTTAAAATATTCGAAGGTTGAAATATAACACAACCAATTATCGCATACTCTATAATTGACTCTAAATTATTACAAACTACACTAATAGCATCGTTATTGTTCAAATTGCGTTTCAAATTAAAAGATAACAAAACGATACGTTATATATTACTTAGTATATGGAAATCTTGCATTTAATAGCCTTCAAATAATTATAATTATATTTTGTAAGGGGGAAATTGTAGGATCATTGACTGAAGTCCTGTAAAATCTTGTAAACTTCTTAAACAGTTTTTATTTATTGATAAAATCCTCCAGGTGCAAATCGCAAAGAACATTTAAAAATAATCCTTGTGGATACTCAAAGGAAAACCTGCATAGTTCCCTTCTAACTATCTTTTGTGTTAATCCAAGTTTTTCTCTGTGTGTGCCAAGTTTAATGAAAATCGGTTTAGCAGGTTTTACGTGAAGGGGTTACAAACAAACTTTTGAATGTATAATATCGTAGTTGCCTGGCAGAGATCACTGCATAGTGATAAGCCCGCTCTTTGTGCTTTTATGGTATGTGTTTTTGTAACCTTTATGTACAGTTTACCTCTATATTCTTGCACAATAAAGTGTTAAATAAATCAATAAATAAATCAGTAGGATATTATCTTAGTAATATTATGTAGAGCCTCATCATGTCAATCGAAGTTTAGGTTCCTTGTTGGAATGAAATATCTCATTATTTCCGTATTACGATGCAGATTCGAATGTATATTTCATCGCGATACGTGCAGAACCCATGAGACCACAGTTACTTCACTCTATGCATGACTTTTTAGAATGAAGACGTCGTATTTTGACCCTCAGGCCATCCTTGATATTAAAGTACTACATAGATATTACATACTATAAGAATTTCCTTTATGTCTTATATTTATAGAACTTGCGTGTACCAATATTAGTTACCATACTCCTCCGAAACGGCTGGACCGATTCTTATGAAATTTTGTGTTTATTACATAGATCTGTGAAGCGGCCAATATCTATTTTTCAGTAGATGAGTCAGGCAGAACGTTTGCGAAACAGCTAGTAATTATTATAAAGGAAAGTGTCAAGAGAATGCAAGAGCAATATTTATCAGTAACACAAAGTGATTTTCTTTTAAACAATAGTTGCGATGTCTCAAGAGCGTAATGTTTACAAATCGTTAGGATAACTCGAGTAGGTATTCTGTGTGTTTCTTATACGCACTTGTTTATTTAACAACGCTATAAAAGCCTTTAAAACGACGTGTTTAAAATAAAATATAGCTGTGTATCTTTAAATTTTACTTTGACTCTAGAATTTTATTTACTGAGAGCGACATAGATGTAAAAAAAATAAAAACAGTTGATTCATGCATATTATATCTACACGTGACAGCTTTTACATTTGACAAATATCTATTTATTATTATACATATATTTTTTATATATTATATATTATTATGCATATTATGTGCCTACTTTAACGGATCTATATTATGATTTGCTGTGCCCTGCGGTTTTACCCGCATTGCTTCGCTCCTATTAGTCTTAGCGTGATGATATATAGCAAATCCTCCTCGATAAATGGACTATCTAACACTAAAATATTTTTTCCAAACGGACCCGATGTTCCTGAGATTAGCACATTATAATATGAATACAAATACCAAATATCTTACCAAGCTTAGAATAGAATCAGATCGTGCCGTGTGTGAAAATTCTCCTGAAAATATTTATTTATTTATTTATCTAAATTAACCGAACATTTAAAATGTGAAAATATAACAAACAGACGAAATGTTTCGCATTTATAATATTACAGTTGTTCAGGGAGTCATAACAATTTGATGTGGTTATGTGCCTTGTCTTTTATAATTAAATGTTAACCTGTAAGGGCCGTCAAGGGAGCCCCTGTAAGCCTATTATTACGTGATCCTTCTGAACAGGTCTGTCATACTAAGAGCATTGTTATAGCCCTTTAAGCATTTCTCACTAAATACCTCTACTTAAATATAGTTTAGTAAGGAACAGGTCTATCAAATTTTTGCTGTTACCTGGTTAGGAAATGGCTTTTCTATTTTGTTGGATTAGATTAGAATAAAAATGTATGAGTGAATTTTATATAGAATATTTTAAAATTATATACCTAAGTAGGTACCTATTGAAAAAAAAATTGTTCTGTATTGATTTGTGTACTCAAGAAAGATATTTGTTTTTCGTCTGAAGTTTTTTAAATATTAAATTATCTTTTTGAAAGTGAACCTTGTTTGTTTATCTATAGACAAACTGATGTTTATTTAATTTACGTCTAACTAAAAACCTATTAGACACAATTAGAAATAAACTAGTATTGACTAAAAGAATAGTCTTGAACTATAGTAAAAATGGAGTCGCGATGCGTCAACCAGTTTACCTTCTTACCAAAAAAGGTAATTAATTATCAATGAATGTTTGCCTAGTGGTTGTCACCGAGGCTATTCAGTCAGAGGTTGTGGATTCGATCCCCACTGGACAAAATCTTCTATGATTATTTATGTTTCACAAAAATACAGTATAGTAGGTATACAAAGCTATTTGTAACGTTAGTTATCTTCATGTAAAAATCATTTAAAATGAGCTCTAGGATTTTGTAGATAACCCGGAAAAGAAATGAAATTTATAAATAAATAACAACTGTTTTTTTTATTTTCAATTTCGCATTATAAATTCATAGGTAAGTAGGTGTTTAATAATATAACTCTCGTGAATTTAATATTTATAACAACAAAACAAAACAATGCGATATATTTTTTCATATTTTCTTATCTGTTTGTCTGCTCTTTAACCTATCCAAAAAAGAGGTATAACAAAAGAACATAACACAATATACGACTGTCAGAAACAATATTTGTATTCAAAACATGTGAGGGAGAACTAGATAGCCTCTGACCTTATGTTCTGTTATTATTAACGAGTATCTGATTTCGTTTGCACAATGTAGTGTTTATTTATACAAACTACGCCATTTGTGAGATTTGAAACGGAGAGAAGAAGGAAAATTTAGGAATAATAAGCCAAAAATGGAGATTTTTTTTCCAAATTGGTTGGATTTGTTATAAATATGTCGATTCAAAAGTGCTTTTATAAGAAGATGTTCTTATCCACAATACGTAAAAAAGTTTTACAATGATGTTATTGATTGATGTATATTTTTAAGAAAAACAATCATCTGAATATTCATATATTTAATATAATTATTTAATAAATCAATCTTTAATATTTATTTATTCAACTTATGTATAGTCTGTGGACTGTGGTATAGTCATTCAGAAGCGCTTTGGAATCGAAATTAAAAACCTACAGGTAACCTATATTGCCCTCCGTTTGATGAAATGTCACGTTGGAATATTGATGACTCTATTATATGATACCTATTTATTATGAAGTAACCGCTCCTTTTTCATAAATAAATATTATAAACTGAACGTAATTTGGTATTCTTGTCCAATTTTTATTATGGAAGTGACTACTTAATATCAAGCACAAATACTTTGCTTGCTCTGCCATTAAAAATTACTACAATTTAGACGGAGATTTAGACATTATCAAATTTATTTTCCTTAAAAAATCGAAGGAAAAGAACAGACAACTCTAGAAGTTTTCTTTTCAATTGAACTTTGAGTTTTTCAAGAGTCTAGTTCTTAAAAGGACTCGTTAAATTATATTCTTTGTGAACATTAACTTGCTTCTTTTACAAAAGTAATACCTCTAGCCATAAAATCATCTATTTGTAATTGAAATTCCCATCTTAAAGAACCAAATTGACAAAATCGTACCTGAGACAATTATTTAGATAAACATATTGTTTATCATTTTTTTTTTTTTTGTAATAAAAGCTATTCAATAAAATGCTGTTATTTATTAATAATAAACATATACCTACACAGTTATGCGAAAGTCACGGCCATGACCTTACGTGATATATCCTAATAATATGGCTTCTCATTACTTATCTGCTTAAATTATTTAAGTAATCACCTATTAAAATAGTTTGTTACACGAAAACTTTGACGTATTTATGGATTATCTTTCTAAATGTCATTTGGTAATTATTTTTAAGCATTTATCATATTAATTTTTATACATCATAAAGTCGTAAATTAATTTTACGATGTCTTTTAATAATTTACATGAGTCGTAAATGTGTAAAATAACAAAATCAAAATATTTGTCTGATGAACTCATCTAGTATTGTGATGTCATTTTTAGTTATAAAAATAATAGCTGATAATGATTTTAAGAAAAAAGAAAATGTTAGCACTTATATTTTTTTATTAAAAAAATAATGCACTATACAAGCATAATATATAGGTACCTACCGATATTTTTTTTCTATCAACCTCTTAACTATTAATATCCCTCACTATTTAATTTTTGCAGTGAAACGTAAAATTTCTAGGTCGTGCAATGGTACTACCGTCACGTCATGGAGCAAGGCGACGATTTTGGTATCTTTGAATCTTGCCAAAGAATTTTACTTCTGACACGTGTGCTCGGCACACACGCAATTTTTTTTGTTAGTCAAATAAGTCAAAGGTATGAAAGAGTAGTTTCAAATGAACAAGAGGTATTTCTTGAAGTCCTAACAACACTCGTTACATTTTAATGACTTCGAGTTGAATCGAGAAAATGTAACTCGAAACTTCACAAAGCTTGCACATTCATTATTTTCCATATTAAAAATAAAAGTTAGGAATTATGAGAGCAACAAGTTGAACTCAATTATCTTTGCACAACTTTATAACGATGCCCGTAGCTAATAAACTAAACAAGAAGTAAAAACAAATGCTCGAAAAATAATACGAAATATTCGCGCGTAAAATTGTAAAATTGCGCCATTTTGAATTTACTTTGACGCCACATAGTCTATTAAATTTAAAAAGTTAAGCTAGACTAAATTGAAATATTTTAAGCAGGAATTTATTTTGCAGAAATTGCTTTCACTAAACCAAATTGTTTTATAATAAGTCGTTTCAATGAGCATCATAAAGATTCAACGCTTTTCCAATGTAAATTAAGTTTAGGGGTATAAAATGATAAGATAATATTGATGTGGCCTATTTAATCTATACTTAATATTATAAAACTGAAGAATTTGTTTAAGTATTTGTTTTTTGAACGCGCTAATGATGCGCGGTGTTAGATAACCTATTTATCGAGGAAGGCTTTAGGCTATATATCATCACGCTAAGACCAACAGGAGCGAAGCAACGCGCGTAAAACCGCGGGGCACAGCTAGTATATAATAAATAACAATAGATTATAAGTAATTAAACAAGATAGCTAATAATACAAGTTCCGTGAAATAAAAAGTATTTTCATCAAAAGAAACAAAGGAAATTCCTCAGTAATGTACCAAATTAAATTACACGAAACTAAATCGTTTTAGCAGGACAAATAATTACGAGTATCTATTTGATTTGGCTTTTTTTCTGGGAAATCTTCGATACATATTTTATTATAGAGAACTAATTGTAATTAATTGAATGAAGGATACAGTTAGCTAATTGAACCAAAGTTTGTTGTTTAATTTCATAAATCATACCTTTGCTTTTTAATTTCGTAAGTATATTGTTTGATTTATATTTGAAGATTTGTGAACACATATTTAACATATTATATCTGCACTTAAATATATTTTAAGTAACACAAATATGTAACGCCATATGTAGGTGTTTATGAACTGAAGAAGGCGTGAGGTCAAAAAAATTATAATAGTTCTTAAAGTAAAGAAACGGCTAAGTCACATATAGTTAATAACTAAGGTAAATAAGGATTATATATATAAGGATTGTTAAGTTATTTTTTTTAACAGTTAAGATGTAGAGTTCGACGCTTGACTCTACATTATATCTGACAACTTTTTTAGAGTGCAAGAGAGTCATTGGCAATATTTTACATGAAAATGTGTTAGGCGTGATATAATATTATACATTATGATTAACTAGCGGTCCGCCCCGGCTTCGCCAGCTATGTTCTTTCTTAGGGTTTAAAGATTGTCTGTGCCAAATTTCATCAAAATCGGTTGAGAGGTTTAAGCGGGAAAGCGTAACAGACAGACAGACAGAGTTACTTTCGCATTTATAATATTAAGTAGGGATGGATCACAAAACAAATTCTCCTACAACTTGATTAAACAATTCTTTCTCTTTCATTTTCATAAATAGAAAAATTCTCATAAAGACGATCGAAGCGTGCTTGGTATTTTTTATTAACTCAAGAAACAAAGTTTAACTTTTCCAAAGGATATTCTACGCATACTTTGTTGATTATTTTATCTTTTAACTCTTAATATTCACAACTGTTTTAGCCCGCGGCTTTTCCTTGCTTGACGTTATCTATACTCGTTTCTCATACTAATTTTCACCCTGTTTTTGCCTAAAAGTTCTGAGTTTGCGACAAAAAGTAGCCTTCCGGGCTCTTTCACAAAATCTTTACAAGTCGGTTCGTTTTATGTGAAAATGTAACAAATGAGCAGTAAATCGTTCATCAAAACATACTTTTCAATGTACGGTACTGAAACATTGCTATTAACCCATTGAGCCCCAAGCGGCCCGATCGGTCCCAGACACGATAGATTTTCTATTGTATCTGTGGTTCCGGGGCCTGACTTATTAAAAATCATCATGATGATGCATCTTTACGTAACTATAGCAACGTAAGCTTTGAAATTCCTTTGATATGACTGTATAGTACTGTTACAACTGGTTGAACGCACACAAACAAGAAATCTCTAACACATATTTAGACTATTAAGTATTCTGTGATATATAGGTACATAATATTAATTGTGTGCCCATACTTAATATAACATTATTATAATATAGTTACTGTAGAGTTTGTTTGCTTGAACGCGCTAATCTAAGAAACCACGGATGCACTTTGAAAATGATTAGTCCATTTATCAAGCAATGGCTAGTATTACTAGTTGTGCCCCGCGGTTTTATAAGATCTGTAAAACATCATAGTATTTGAACATTAGGTTCCACCCACACATAAGTATATATTACCTATGCTCACACACACCAATAGAGTGACCTTTAATGTTTAGTTTAGCTTCCGTAAAACGAAACATATTATGTTAATTCTTTTAACAAAGGTCTGGTATTTTCAAAATATAATAAATTACTTACAATTCTCACGTTGTGCATTTAAAATATACACAAAAACATAATGTGGAGACTAACTAGCGGACACTACTAATTTAAATATATTTCGCATAATATATGCATACATATTTATAAGTCAATTATATAAGTTTTATAGACAACTAGCTTTCCGCTTGTCAGAAAACCCGCATATTTCCCGTTCCCGTGGGATTTTCGGGATAAAACCTATCCTATGTGTTAATCCAAGTTACCCTCTATATGTGTGCTTAATTTCATTGTAATCGGTTTAGTAGTATTTGCGTGAAAGAGTAACAAACACACACACACACATCCTCTCAAACTTTCGAATTTATAATATTAGTAGGATTTTAAACACTTTAATAAATCAAAGTTTTTTTATTCATTAAATGAAACATGACTCAAATACCTACTTATTCTAACAATTAGCACAAAACAAGGCCATTCTGTATAAATAGATTTAATTGATAAACAAACATCCGGACAGACGTAACTAAATAATGCATTAGTTTACTTAGACTCTACTTATTACCTATTTGTAGCATACATTAGACCTTACTTAAGTAGACGGAGCAAGTAATTGATTTATACTCTGTAACATTATCAATATCAGTTTAATATTACTTTTAGGAAAGTTATATTATTTTCTCCGTTTAAAATGATTGAACAATTAAAAAAAATTGTGGGTTGGTAAACAGGTCCTTTGTCAAAATAATTTTTTGACTACATTTATGCATCTAAAGCTGAAAAAATTGTATATTGCCTCATCGTAAGTCCACCATGTACCTACCAAATATTATACGCAGGTGAAGTCGCGAGCGGAAAGCTAGTACAACATAAATATCTTATTTATGATGAAAAGTCATCTAACTATCTATGCATAACATTAACAAATTACCAAAGCAGTGCTTATAACCGAACAATAATAAATATTTAATAAATAGTAATTAATTTCGCCAAAGAGACAATGTAAAGCCCTTAATACAACTAAACTAATCAAGTAAATCAAGCAAATAATACAGAAATGATATCAAAAACAATCTCCCGAACAACTGAAGTATGTATTACAAATAGACGAAATTATCCGACTAATAGGAAATACTCATTAACTTGTAAAGGAAACTATATTTATGACACGTAATTATTACTTTGGTAAGGGTATTACAATCTTATAAGTAAGAACGATATTTCTTAGGCCGGTTGCAGAGCTTCACCGACCATCAGTGCGTACGTCAGTCGCGCTTGTCATATGTATGGAAATTCATAAAACTGTTCATAGCTAGACCGACCATACACACGCGTATTTCCATACACTAACATAATATAATAAATGACAAGCGCGACTGACGTACGCACTGATGGTCGGTGAAGCTCTGCAACCAGCCTTATCATTTGTTCCTCTATTTTCTTGTATGAGATCATAGCTGTACAGTGTTTTTTTTCTTATCTGTAAAAAGTTTAAAATAGCACAGATTATATATTTGAGGTTTGGTGGTTTTAGATTAATAATAATTGTTAAACAGTTGTTATAATTATTTACAAAGTTAATTTGTTTCAAAATTAAGTATGTACGGAATATAATGAAGATTTTATCTTTGGAATTGTTAAAGTCGCACGTTTCTTAATTTTGGACATAAAAAGTTCAATTTCACTTTACAGATATTTTATTCGATTTAAAATGTGTTCATTTGCTGTATGTTGCTGAATATTTTTCTTATTAATTTATTTTTCGATTGTATACTCAAAATACTATTAAGTACTTACTTAAATTCTACACACAAAGATTTATAATCGCTTTGAAACGCAATTCAAATTTTATTCACGAACATTTACAAAATTTAAAAACCCGCTAAACCCTGTTTATTCCTAGTAAACAGTAAAATTTCAAAGCAGCGTAGTTTTTAAAGTGAAAAAGAAATGTAGGTACACAAGGCTAGATAAATACAAGGTTTTCCTTCGCTCTTCAAAGACTCAATCCTGCACAAACCGCGGGCTTCAGGGATGTCACCTTGTTAATTTATTTGTTTATTTTCATGTGAATTATAAAAGAGAGTCCTTACTCCTTACGATGTTACAACTGAAGCTATTGTAGAAACCTAGGGTTTTGCAAAGTGTTAAAAATTTGATAATATAGAGATTTAATTCACATCAAGATATCTTGTGACTTTTAGTTTATGCACATTAAGGAGAAGAAGTTGTGAAAGATGAGCAAGCATGAAGCAAGGGATATGAGTGCTTATCGCCCGTTGGGCAATTTCACGTCTTACGAGAAAAATTGACGTTTAATAATTAAAAGGGTCTAGTTTAATATTTTGAAACTATTGCATTTGATTAGAATTAATTAATCATTTTAAACAGTTCAGATTCTTTATACGAAAATATCTAAAGCCGTATTACTTAGTTGTAGTAAAACAGTTGGCAACCCTAGCACCCCTTTTCAAATAACTCCAGAAAACTTACTTCATTCGACGCTACAAAATGTATAAATTGAAACTAAAATTAACACCTTCCTTACAACTCCAAATTACTGATCGAAATGAAGCCATTAATGTAAAACAATTTTAAATTAACATTTAATATTTATAAACATGTTCACGCTTGTCATCAGTTATAATGAATTTCAATATTTGAACAGTTCCCGTGTGAAGTTTCACGCCTGGCTGGTTTTAATTTAATTATTTGGGAGGATATTTACGATATGCATGATATAACCTCAGTTTCCTAGTTTCTTTTTTCATAGTTAAATCACTATGGGAATTCTTTCAAACTCAAACTCAAACACAAACATTCATTTATTCAATTAGACTACTATTTAGTAGCACTTTCGAATCGTCATTAAGTACATAATTATTTTAACATTTACCACCGATTCGGAAAGCAGTGATCTATGGAGAAGAATCGGCAAGAAACTCCATAGTTGCTCTTTTAAAATCATGTAAATATTACAATATATGAAACTTATATCTAACTACATAATATATCATAATATGCCAATGAACTGTCTTGTGGTTTTTACGCGACAACCCTCCATGGGTTTTTATCGTCCATATATTCCTGAATATTGTAGTACGCTCTCTGAACTAATACATTTTTTATATAAGTTTTAAATTTAGAACTACTAAACTCTTTAATATTGTGAGGAATTCTATTGTAAAAGCGTATACCTTGACCCATAAATGAATTTTTAACTTTAGCTAATCGGAAAAATGGCATTTCAATTCTATTCCTGTTCCTTGTGCCATAATCGTGTCTATCTCCTACTCTTGTGTGTAAGTCGGAGCTTTTGTGTACATGCAAAATATTATTAAATATATACTGTGATGGTACAGTAAGGATACCAGTATTCTTAAAATGATCTCTTAGTGAATCCCGAGCACGTAAATTATATATAGAGCGAATGGCTCTTTTCTGTAAGATAAATATAGTTTCTATATCTGCAGCCCTGCCCCACAGTAGAATTCCATAGGACATAATGCTATGAAAGTAGCTGAAATAAACCAGTCTAGCCGTATCTTCATCGGTGAGTTGCCTTATTTTTCGGACTGCATATGTAGCTGAACTGAGCTTACCTGCAGCGGTGTTGACATGGGCTCCCCACTGTAGTTTCTCGTCCAATGTTAACCCTAGAAATACAGTAGACTCAGTAGGATGCAATACCGCCCCGTTCAAGGTAATATCTCTGTTCAACTTTTTTACGTTAGGAAGTAAAAATTCAACACAAGTGGTTTTTTTGGCATTTAATAATAAATTATTGGCATTAAACCATTCAGATATGTGTAAAGACTTTCAGACTCCAATTGTGATTTTTAGCTCTATCTAATTACCACACAAGACCGGTTAATTTAAAAACACTTATTTTATACTAGTTGCGCTTCGCGGTTCACCCCCGTGGCTCCGCTCTTGTTGATCTCAGCGTAATGTTATAACCACCTTCCTCGATAAATATAGGCTATATTATGCTTATACATATAACACCGAAATAATTTTTCAAATCGGACCAGTAGTTCCTGAGATTAGCGCGTTCAAACAAACAAACAAACTCTTCAGCTTTATTATATTAGTATCTATAGATTTATATAGATAAACATAACAAATAAGATGAGTTAGCAACAAATGAAAGAGCTCTATTAAAAACTTTAAATCGTTTCAAAGCGAGCGTCTTGTGTAGAAAAACTAGATTAAAAACATAAAACATTAAAAGGTAAGAATTGAACTAAGCTTACATTATACAGGATGTCTAAAAATACCACTAAAATAACGTTATTACTGAGACAATAGATTTCAACTTGTTCAACCTTTTGTAAGTTGTATTTTATCTTTTATTACATGACATTTCAATTTTCATTTCTGTATTTTTAGCGTTGAAGTTTCTCTGTCGGAGAAGTTAAAACCTTTTCAGATACTAAAGTTTGAAATAAATGAAATATAGACAAAGAAATATATTTAATTTTAACATTTAAAACAAATAGTTCAAAATAAAATAAATTAAGATACACGTGTCTCCAAGTATCATGAAATTAAAACCATTTTTACAAATAAAATTCCAAGTAGGTACGAACTCCACAAAGCAATGACAAAAACAACTGTCCTCTCGTAACTATAAACAACAGCCGACACAGTAAACACCCTGTGCAGTGTACACTAACTAATTAAATTCGAGGAGTTTCTGCAAAGTACGTGTGACCTTTGAGCTTAGCGCCATCTTTTTTATCAATTAACCCTTTTGTCCTAGTTTCCACAAGCCTGGGAACACTATTTTTATTCGTAATTTTTATGTATGTAAATTTATGTTATACTTTTTTCCATTATGCTTGGTTTGTATTCTGCATGAAAAGTATCTTTGTAAAGCTCTGCTAGTGAAAATAATTTATATTTGTGTAAAATGCAAATATACTAAGAAAAATATATCCTTTGTCATCCTTGAATTTAAATTTGAATTATATAGCTTTGAATTCGTCTACTTATAATCTATATATATATAAAACTCAAAGGTGACTGATATAGTGATCTATCAACGCACAGCCCAAACCACTGGACGTATAGGGCTGAATTTTGGCATGCAGGTAGATGTCATAACGTACGCGTCCCCTAAGAAAGGATTTCCCGAAATTCCTGTGGGAACGGGGAAAAACGGGGATGCACGTACAAAGTCGTGGGCGGAAGCTAGTTTAACATAAAGCGATACAATATGCAAGGATTTATCTAATGTGTAAATCACGATTTATTTATTCTGCCTAATGCTAGGAACGTGCCCGCGGTGCTAAATAACTCATCGTGATTATTCATGTGACAAACAAACATACTAAACGTTTGCGAAGTAAATTATTACGAGATTACGAGCAATATAAAAATTTGTATCTGTTTATTAGGTGTGAAACTCTATAATTTTATTCGAAGCATATTTCTTAGTAGAATAAGCGAAATTATATTTTTAACACCGTTTCACATACATTAAATATTTATATTATTTACTAGCTGTGCCCGCGACTTCGTCCGCGTGGAATAGCGACTGCATAGTATTTACTACTTTACATACAATTATTTAGTAAACACGTACTACCATAAACAATTCAAAGAATTGTTAAAAGAATTTATTACTAATCTAAGCTAAAAAACTTACTTACTTTCCGGAAATCCGGGGCATTCTCCGGGGATATCCGGAAAATGCCTGTAAAATATCTGGAAAATCCCCCGGAAAATGTGTGAAAATGTCCGGGAAATACCCGGAAAATGTCCGGAAAATGTGCGAAAATGTTCGGGAAAAGCGTGGAAATTGCCCGGAAAATGCCTGAGAGATGCCCGGAAAATTCCCGGAAAATATTAAAAAAATGCGTGAAAATGTCCGGAAAAAGCGTGGAAAATGCCTGGAAAATTCCCGGAAAATGTCCGGAAAATTCTCGGAAAATATCCGGAAAATGCGTGAAAATGTCCGGAAAAAGCGTGGAAAATGCCACTTCAAATTTGCGAAGTAATTAAAGCAGACAACCAAAAAAAGAAAAAGAAAGCTAAAATCTTTCATAATAAATGTATAGTATATGGGATATTCATATTTCATATGTACTTAATGTATGGGAGGGTTTAAAGATAATTTTTTTAGATATTTTTCGATTTATTTAAAAAAATGATTACGGCCATTTTACTCATTAGGTTTAAGTACTTTCGATATCAGTTTAAAGTTTTTTGTTATCAGCTGTAATACTTACAAAAAATAATCGCCTGTGCACACTTAACGATTACCACCCTGTATATGAATGCCTTAGCAAATGTTCGCCGTGATTATTTAAATGATCATAATTTTTTTTATTAATGAATATAATTGACATGAAATATACACTTAATGACAAAAAAAAAATTAACTACACTTTTGGGTTCGGGATCAATTTAATAATACCTGCTAATTTTTTTTACATATTTTCATTGTATAAAATCGTAACATAATTTCATTTATGTATTGGTCTATTAACACATAGATAATAATATCTTCCCAAGGTACTAAATTTTAATAAAAAAGTTGTTTTTGTTATTTATATCTAAAGAGGAGCTTTTTTAATAGACAGAAATAAACATTAAATTTTTATAAGTTTTATGGA
This sequence comes from Colias croceus, assembly GCF_905220415.1. Classification (NCBI taxonomy): domain Eukaryota; kingdom Metazoa; phylum Arthropoda; class Insecta; order Lepidoptera; family Pieridae; genus Colias; species Colias croceus. Next base: position 9,438,745 of record NC_059555.1, read on the forward strand.
CGCTGAATGTAATGCAAATGGGCAAATATTAAAAGTAAAATTAGGTATTTAAAATAAATAAATGAAACAACTACCTATGTACCAATTACAGAAAAAATTCTTTTTCGGTTGAAAATTGCTGGATCATGAGTATAATTCTTTATCTCTTACCTTGGGCAGTCTGGAAGAGATCGCTAGTAAGCTAGGGATAAGACCGCCTTATGTTATTATACATACCGTGTTAATCCATTTGGTATGATTGTAAATATTTTACTTGGTATAGTACGTATATTAAATTCATAAATAATATGTACTCTGATCCCAGTACGATCTGTACCGCGATAGCCATAACGATAATAAAACACTCAGATAACAGTACCTAAAGCACGAATAAAAATCATACTTGTAAAGTAGTTGTGAGTGCAATATTTACGTTTCAAAATAACATTTTTTTATGGTACTAAAACGTAGGTAGATTCTCACGCTGATACGTGGTTGGCTGCCCCTTCTCTCACTCCCGAAAAATATCCTATAAAATTACCCAAGATTCTTCCAATGATTGTACCATACGTTGGACATAAACTTTAGTCAACAATTGACCACGCGCAAGGATACTAATTTCTACTACATCCTCACGCAAATCGTCAATTTTTATGAACATTGAATCTGTAAATAAAAAAAATCAAAAGATAACTTTACCTAATTTAATTAAAAAGCTACTAACAAATAAAATTCTATCAAGAACTAAAGTGACCTTTGGGCGTTTAATAGTCTTGTAAAAGTTATACATAAAAATAAAATTTCATCATTTTCTTATTTTGTCATAACTTCAATTCTAATTAAAAACATGAGTCTAACTATATAATTATAAAGAATAAATATAAAAGCTTCAACTTACCTTTTGTGGGAACGCAAGAAGGATTTTTAAAAATGTCACCAATGAACACAATCTACTATTACCAATATTAACTGTTAATGGTGTCTTGTTTGACATCAAATAATAAACATCTACCCTCACTTGTAAAATTTTATTTAGTATATTCACATAAAATATAAGCACCTGAAGTGAACTCTGGGAAGACATGGGTTAAAAAGTTAAATAAATAAGTACAAATAAAAAACCCCACCAACATCATAATATTTAATTTTAAATTATAAATTTGCAAGAAGCGTTAAATATGTAAATTGATTTGATTTTAATGAAGTCTCATAGATGGCGCTGTTTCAAATTTGTCTTTATACTACTAAGATTCATTAAACTGTTTCTCTGCCAAAATTACGTAAATGACGTAGTTTTTATAGTGTAAAGCTAGAAAATAGCGTGGCTTACCCAAAAACAACATTTAAACATGAGTCTTTAGAATGTACGCTGTGTAATACACGGAATACGTAAGAAAAATAAAGGTTCACAGCTCCTCCCCCGGAGGTGATAGCATGATAATATGTAGCCTATAGCCTTTCCCGACCTGTTAGTAATATACATGCAAAATTTGAAGTCAATCTATGCAGTACTTTTCGAGATTAGCTCGGACAAATATACAGACAAACAGACAAACAGACAAACCGACAAACAGACAAACAGACAAAAATTCTAAAAACTATGTTTTTGGCTTCTATATCGATTATAGATCATGGATTATGTATTCTTTTAAAAAAATATTCAATGTACAGTTTTGACTTTCCTACGATTTTATTATATGTATAGATAACTTATATAATGAAGTTGTTAAGTTATCTAGAAATCGAACCTTTATAGGAAGAAAATCAATAGCATAATTTATAGATACGTCTAACTTCGTACGTCTGAAATATTAAAAATACATATTATAGATTTGTACTACTTCTAAAAGTTTAACACGATCAGAAAGCAACATTACTCCCAAGTTATACAGACTATACTTACCTACTTGGTCATCCCGTATTTAACCAAATAATTATAGAAACTAACATCTAACCTACACGCTAAAGCCTGCTATAGCTCATAACCCTTTAATTATCGCAAATAAACGGCACCGTCCGCCTACCACATGTAACCTGATTTAACGAGGCGCCCCGGGGATACATGTCATAAATTCCGAATCACTAATATGTACCTTAGTGCCTATGCATCTATATCTATGGACCTATGTACCTTTGTGCATGTAGTTTTGCGTCAGGAATTAATGCAATGTTAGAGTAATGCCGGTTCACATTCGTACGATTTTGTAAACATACGTTTGCATGGTACATTTGCAAATGTTTTTCCTTGCATGAGTGCGAACTTTGTACGAATGTTTGCACGCAAATTAGTGACGAGTTACACAATTACACATGCGTATAGATTGTGAATATTACGTGGGATGCAGTGTGGTGTGACGTGATATGATGTGATGTTGTGTGATGTGATGTGTTGTGTTGCGATGGGATGTGATGTTATGTGATGTGATGTTACGAGACGTGATATGACGTGACGTGACGTGACGTGACGTGACGTGATGTGACGTGACGTGACGTGGTGTGATGTGATGTGACGTGTTGTTACGTGACGTGATGCGACGTGACGTGATGTTATGTGATGTAGATTACGCAAGTAAGTATATAAACAAAGTAAAGGGTTCCTTTATATCTTCTAGTGAACTCTTATTAGTTAAAATAAATTATAAAAAATGCCCAAATGGATACAGGGGTACAGGAACTAGATAAAAGCGAAAACTATCTGAAATTTAATACAGAGACAATATATACACCTTTGCAATGTGAGTAAACCCACGGGCTTTACCGCGTATATTATACATGATCTAGTTAAGCGGGAACCATATAATAAATAGGCCATTTATAACTGAATTAGACCTTGACGGGCCGTTAATTATCATCCGATACCCTCTCGAATAAATGATATTATTGAGAACATTAACGCAGTAAAGCTCTACCTCACTCTGATAAATTGGTTAACCGACTTCAAAAGAGGAGGGTAGGAGACAGGTGAATAAAATTACATGGGTAAATGAATAATAATTTATAGATTTATGTCACAATACATGTTCTGTTCAGTGATATTGTAGAAATTGTATTATTTACCAGAATTTTTTTACCATTTTGCCTTTGTGGAAGAAAGGTTGCTTCTGGGCAAAGTTCGTGTTATTATTTGAAAGATTGTTAAATGTAAAATGTAGAGCTCTGAATATGTAAATATTTGGAATTGATAATTTCAATTTACTCGACTTCTCTGATTTATGAAAAAGCACTACATATACCTACATATATAGGGCGTAGGCCTACTAACGTATGTTTAATATTAATTAATATCAGTAGCTAATCTGTTTGTTTATCTATTTTGCTTTCAGGGCTAAAACATAGCATTAAATTAAAAAATTACTAATAAAATTTTTTCGTGGTTTTACTAATATTAAAACTGAGAAAGTTTGTGACTATGGATTTATGTATGTTTGTTTCTCTTTGTAGAAACTTGCTAGCGATGTAGCTTTTGTAACTGACTAATAATAAGCTATAGAAATGCTTGCCTTTGCGCGCGGATACGTCTGCTTATGAAACAGCAGTACTATTATAATATAAAGAACTATGTGAGAGTGAATATATTAAACTAAACCATATGATGTACTAACAATGTACACTCATGACGTTTGTCAAGAATCGGTTTCCAACCTTGGCTCTCTCGTCTGACTGCATTACTGTCTATTCATTAATATTCACGAATTATTCTTGTCTCGTTAATTTAGGTCTATTTTTACTGTAATAGTACAGAAATAGACAAATTTTTTAGTGTACAATAATTGTGCCCTATTGAATAACTATAATAAGATGGATGCATTTTAAATGTTTCATTGGTCAATTTTTCTTTACAGGCAAGTAGGAAGTATATTATCTAATTCAATTAGGCCTTAAATAACAACTATACATTATTGTGCAATGTGCAGGTTTTACAAACTATATTATTATAGGAACGAGCAGCAAATTTTTATTATAATGCAATATGTTTCAAGCGCACGCGTCACCGCGAGATCAAAACTACAATATCAAGCATAAAAACGTTTTCGTTTCGAGTTTTTTTTTTCTTTTATTGGAGCCCTCTTTCATATTTATCTAATTTTGAGTATATGTTATTATAGCGGAAAGCTTGCGGAAAGAGAAATACATATTTTCTGAAATTTTCAAATGCCTATTTCACAGTTCACGAGATCATAGACAGCTTGTCTCTGTAATAGGCAGGTTTTATCCTATCGGTACGAAACCCCAAAAAAATAAAATGTCACTCAGAAATAACACAGATAAACCGGATAGAAAATAGTGTAGCTCTGTGATTGAACAACAACCAAGAGACACGATATTTCATAATAATTAATATTTGTTCCATTCCATCCAATCATAGAATTAAGTCTATAAAAACTCGATAAATCTTCATTGAAGTAGCATAAAGTTAATTTACATAACTATTCCTGTCACACAATATTATTATAATGGCTATTTACAATTGATTTATGATAGTGTTTCAATATGCAAATATAAGGGACTAGTTTTCCACCCGCGGCTTCACCCGCGCAGTCAAAGAAAAACCCGCATAGTTCCCGTTCCCGTGGGATTTCCGGGATTGCGTCATTTTCCCAGGATAAAAAGTAGCCTATGTCCTTTCTCGGGTATCAAAATATCTCCATACCAAATTTCAGGAAAATTGGTTTAGTAGTTTAGGCGTGATTGAGTAACAGACAGACAGAGTTACTTTCGCATTTATAATCTTAGTATGGATTACGAATGATAGTTTAAAATCATAATTTCTTCGATGTAATTTTTAGTTATAGAAATACTTATGTAAATTATATTTGAACTTCGAAAGCATTTTTTACGACACACAATTGACACTGTAAATAAAAATGATTGATCAATGAAACAAAGCAATGAGAGTTTTTAAAATAGATCGAAACAACTCATTATAATAATCAAAACATTTCTGGATATTATTCCCGGTTACAATGATGTTGTTATATCTTTATAATAATGTTTAATGTTTGTTTAATAACTCTATTTAAAAATATACACGCGACTATAATTACCATAATGATTTTTTCAACTATAAATACAATAATAATTCTTTGAAAATCTATTTTTATCGTGTTAAATTTTTAAATTAAAACAATTAAAACTAAACATGGAGTTTGGACATGACATGGAAAATTGATTCAATTTGATCAGTATAAGAATTTTATAGTAATTTTATTTTAATTTTTATTTTTCATTATAATATGTAGTAATTTAAGATAGTAAATTAAGAAAATGTTTAGATACTGTACGAATTCGAGCCTTACCTTATTTTAACATTATTTCCAAGCTTTTTCTCTCGTACATAACTTTTTTCCCAAGATTAATCAAAGTCATAACCGTGTGACGGAATTCTAGTACTTAGCCTAAGTACTTACATTTCTCGCAAACCTAAAGTTTTATCGTATTTTGTCACGCAACATGCGGTATTAAATATTACTGAAGATTAGATTTTAGTGTTTTAGTATGGTTTTAGTGAGATTTACTGATATAGTCGACATAAATCGTATTATTGTTATTTGTTACACATAAAATGTAATATTGTATTTTTGTTATTGTCGCCTTTTACATAAGAACTCTATCAAAAGGTTATTGACCTATTGATAGTGAGTACTGTTCTATGTAAACAAATAAATAAATAACATTTGCTGAACTAAATCGCACTTTTATTAATTCATAATTATTTTAACAACAGCCAAATCGCCTTCAAACGGATAAAACTGAACAACATTTAAATGCGACCTACCGACCGGCACTAGCTATCAAATAATTAGGAAAATCAAAATTGATTCACCCCTTCTAAAGATCTGATACCAAAACCGAAAAAAGTAGAAATGTGAATTCCTTTTTGAAGTCGGTTAAAAAACTTAGGGCAATAGTTAGGGCATTAAGTAGGTATTCTGCGCTTAGGGCAAGCAACTAATATTCCAATTTGTTATATACATAATAGCAGTAAATTGTTTTAGACATGTGCATTATAAATTTATAACAAAGATTCGACCTCTGAAACCCGATTGAAATAATTAGTAGCGAAAATTGCAAAACCGGGATACCTTACATATTCACAAAGGTTCGTCAAAGTCGAACATTCGAGAACATCTCCTTATTAATTATAAGAGCTGTATACATTTATAATTTATGTTGAAAAACAATCGTGTACTTTGGATTAATTGTTTAGGTATATTTGAGCTCTATTTTATGCATCTACCTACTCTATTTTATCTACCTACTAGATTTCCGCTGGCGGCTTCGCCCGCGTTTTAAAAGACGAACCCGCATAGTTCCCGTTCCTCAGATAGAAACACTGTGGGGCCATCCATAAAGTACGTCACACTAATTTCATGAGTTTTTGAGCCCTCCCCCCGTCCTTGTCACAGGTGGTCAGATTTCTGAGACCCCCCCCTCCCTAGTGTGACGTCACATGTTTTGCAATCATCGAAAAATTATTAAATTAAAACAGCAGTTCCGAAATTAGTTTTAATTCCATTTAAATTAAGTACTTTTTTATGAAATCAACATAATATCAAATATTTGAAACAATAACAAAAAAATAAACTAATGATTAAATATAAATTGTCAACAAAACAATTTAAACCGTATTGCCCTAAAGATAGAGTTGGACATATTTTTTAGTTTTATTTATATATTTCCAATTACGCGATTAGTATTTTGAAATGTGATGTCACGAAACTTAGTACTTCCACCCCTTGTCACACCATGTCACACTTTGTCGACCCCCCCCCCCCCCCCCCTTAACGTGTGACGTACTTTATGGATGGCCCCTGTTATAATTTTTTACCCGACTGCAAAAGAATGTGGGTAATGTTTTTCGAGTGTATGTTCTTTGGCACGTCCTACACCCTTCAGGTGGTGTAACTTTATTCGTCTTGGTCATGAGAGTCTATGACAATGTACATAAAATAAAATAAAAAACAATTTGGCGCCAACCTAATTAATAATAAAATTTGCAGTCGAGTTTTTTGTTTTTCTAATAAGAAATATAACTTTTTTCAAAGCTTATCAAATTATAAATTATACAAAAAGGTGCAATGTAACTGCCAGCTGCCCATTATAGTCATTATAATAATACATTCGATTTTGTATTGTAATAACATCTCTTCAACTCCGGTGTCACTGACCTCTGTAGATCATTGATTGTCCCTCGATCAATAATTGATCTTTGATCTTATAACATTATCACACGAGACATTAATTTACTTCCATTTATATAAAACTTATATATAAAGTTGATAACAACAACTTACGTATTCTAACGCTCGCTGAATGTACCCTTATGGAAAGTTCAAAAAGGCTTTGATATTTAAGCTCCTTGCATTAGTTTGCAACTTCAAGTTATTTCCGTCTTACTTATTACGCCTTAATTCAAGGTATAGCGAAGTTAGTTGCTTGTGGGAGAACTTATGTTTTAATAATAATATATATGGCTATGGCCCTGGGTTGGCCAATGAGAATATAATAGGAGTCTCAAGAAGAGAACGGGATTACTTGTAAAAATAGACAATGAAATTTATACTAATATTATAAAGCTGAAGAGTTTGTTTGTTTGACCACGCTAATCTCAGGGACTACTGGTCGATTTATAAAAATACTAGTGTTCCACCCCGGCTTCGCCCGTGGTACATATTTCGCAATAAAAGCTAGCCTATGTCCTTTCTCGGGTATCAAAATATCTTCATACCAAATTTCATGGAAATTGGTTCAGTAGTTTAGGCGTGATTGAGTAACAGACAGACAGAGTTACTTTCGCATTTATAATATTAGTAGGTATGGATTACAGTGTTAGATAGCCCATTTATCGAGGAAGGCTATATGCTGTATATCATCACTGCGGGTGAAACCGCGGAGCACAGCTAGTGTTTTTAATATGTATGATCCTCTATGTTGTTTATCGTATCTTTACTGTGCTTATATGTTTACCGTTATATGTTGCTGTATTTTTACAATCCACCTTCTTTTATTCTTCCAAATCTTACTGTAAATATTTCTATGATTATTTCACTGAAATAAACTTATAACAAAGAGCCGAACACACAAAATATACGATATTTTTATGTCTTTCTTTCAGTTACATTTTATGCTACACAACCCTAAGTTTTGTTCAGGAAGCTAGGTTCCTAATAGAGCTGTCACAAAAGCTCGCAAGAACTTAATTAATATGCACTGGGTCTTATAACATTATAGTCTTCCCTCACAATATTGCCATGATACATGGTCATATATATAAATCCCACCAAAAACATAAATGTAAAAATTGGAGCCGAGTTCAATCGTTGACTTAATTTGCCAAAAAAGAAATGAGATCTAATTAATGTGTGCCAAGTTCTGCAGACAGTCCAGAAATTTATTTATAAAGATGTATTAAGTTCTTAGGTTGACTGAAAACTCAATTGTTTTATTTTCCCTTAGAGAACAATGTTTATTCCAAAATATAACTTTTTTAATTTGAATAATATAATTATTTTCACAAAGCAAACAACTAATGACCTATTGAACCCCATAATTTGATGAGGCTAGTTTTTAGAACTTCACAAAATATAAACAGTATGTAAAACTAGCCTCATCAAATTATGGGGTTCAATAGGTCATTAGTTGTTTGCTTTGTGAAAATAATTATATTATTCAAATTAAAAAAGTTATATTTTGGAATAAACATTGTTCTCTAAGGGAAAATAAAACAATTGAGTTTTCAGTCAACCTAAGAACTTAATACATCTTTATAAATAAATTTCTGGACTGTCTGCAGAACTTGGCACACATTAATTAGATCTCATTTCTTTTTTGGCAAATTAAGTCAACGATTGAACTCGGCTCCAATTTTTACATTTATGTTTTTGGTGGGATATCATTACTTTTTGTACAGAAAATTACTCTGCAAATTTGATTTACTTTATGAATATAATTATACTTTTTATATACGATTTTTTTATATTTTTTCTTGCGGATTCTTTGTATGGTTTGTTTAGTACTATTTTCTATATTTTCTTGTATGTTATGAATGTCAGCGCACATTGCCCCGTCATTATCTGCAATTTTTTAAACTCGTTTTCTGTTTAAAAGATTACATGATTTTCTAAACATCCAGCGTGAATATGTACACACACTATTACAAAGATGCAAAGATCGTTGTAGAAGAATCGTCGCTTTACTCCATGACGTTACGGTATTGCCATGACGAGATTTTGAAATTTTACTCTAAACGCGCCTAAAGATGTTTCACTTATATTAATATTAATATTACGCAAATTAAATCATTTCGACCTTCGACAAAGCCTTCTTCCATTACACTGAAATTAAAAATAAACTAAACACTCATAAATAAAGAATAAAGAAATGTGAATTTGTAAAATTATATATTATTTTTAACTGTATGAGCAATATTTTTATTACAATTTTCTTTTATTTTACGTTTAATAATAGTTTTGAATAAAGAAATCATGCAATCGAAGTAATCCGCCCTAGCGATACTAGCGCGAGTGAGTGTGATGTCAGAGGCGCATCGAATCTACAGATGTTTCGCGCTAAAATATGTAAACTTCAATAATCTATATCTCAGTCATTTATTGATGGATTTCAAAATTTTTTTCGGCCACTGACTAGTTTTGATCTATTTTTTAAGACTAGTAAGGTGAATATACTATTTTCTATTTTTTTAAACTTTTCCATTTTTCCATACAAACAAAATTAATGTCATTGAAAAAAAAATTAAATACAAATAAATTCAGTATTTTCTGATTTTTTCCTTTGTACACTCACTATTACCTAGCTGATTACAAAATTTGAACTTTCTAGGTCATCTGGAAGTGGGTTAGGTTTTGTATATGTCTATAAGTCAGTCAGTCTTAAAAATTGCGATTTTTGGATATTAATATCTACGCAACTGTTTAATCTGTATTTATGAAATTTAAGGTTCTTGTTTATCTTGAGGTCCTCTTGATATGTACCAAATTTGGTTTATTTAACTTAAATAGTTTTCGAGTTATAAGGGGGTGAAAAGTGGCTCGAAATGGTTCGTGTAAATATACACACGGCTGCTGCTCGCCAGTTCTCTTCGCTTGAACTCGGCTTGACACGCTGCCGCGTGTCTAGATCTCGTGTCACAATGTTTGTCTTCAATGGACTCCTAAACCACTTAACCGAGTATAATAAAATTCGCACACCATGTGCAGTTCGATCCAACTTGAGAGATAGGATAGTTTAAATTTCAAATCGTTTTAGAGAAAGCGGGCGAAGCCGCGGGTGGTAAGCTAGTAATAATATCGTTGTTTCCGTGACGGTGCATTTTCATCAAATGGACGAATGCTATTCTAACTATATCAATTTTTTTTTTTAGTTTAGACAGGTGTAGCATTCTTTCGTTGTTCTTAGCGCGTTCGAAAAGATTCTATGCAATGTTCTAATACTGAACAACACTGAGCTTTCGTTTATGCTAAAAGATCACGAAAGAACGCTCTTGCTCTAGCTTTAGCTCTCTATTCGTTTTATGTAAATGCACCGTAATACAATGCACATCTATCGATATATTTTTCATTGTAAAATAGAAGATAGTCCTTCAAATAAACTTAAAAACAGATAGGACAAGTCAATTTAAGTAGTCTCTTTTAATCATATACAAAAGTACAGATTTGATAATTCTTTGTGAGTAAATATTATATAACTTGGATTTCCAATTCACTTGTTTTCAGGGCCGGATCTACCCATGGGCTTTATGGGCTGCAGCCCAGGGCCCCGAGGTTAAAAGGGCCCCCATACCCCGATAAAAACAATGGGCAATAATTTGAAAAAAATCTGTAGTCGGTTTTCGAAAAAAAAATTGATGAAAATCGCATAACTACCTACTTCAATAACTTTTGCTAACATGTACCTAAAAGGATGTTTGCATGTTGATTTTCAACTTATAGAAAATAAATCTCATTTATTGAAACTATTTGGTTATTTTATATAGGTAGTTATACATAATAATAACTAGCTGCGCCCCGCGATTTCACTCACGTGGCTCAGATCCTGTTGGTCTTAGCCTGATGATATAATAGCCTTCCACTATAAATGGGCTATCTAACACCGAAATAATTTTTTTATAACTATCAACGTACTATTAAAAATTTATATACTTACATTTGTCATTTTTTAACGAAATGCGTTATTGAATGCGTTTTAACTCTTATGTACGAGCCCGAACGAGTTATGGCCAAGTCATGTAAGGTTAAATTAGGTAAGAATCTCGGAATTCGAGATACCCAGCTGTAAGTCTGTAAATACTTATACAGGGTGTAATCGTTAAGTGTGCACAGGCGATTTTTCCGTAAGTATTACAGATAACAAAGAACTTTAAACTGATATCGAAAGTACTTAACCTTATGAGTAAAATGGCCGTAATAAATTTTTAAAAATAAATCGAGAAATATCAAAAAAATTATCTTTAAACCCTCCCATACATTAAGTATGAAATATGAATATCCCATATACATTTAATATGAAAGATTTTAGCTTTCTTTTTCTTTTTTTGGTTTTCTGCTTTAATTACTTCGCAGATTTGAAGTGGCATTTTCCACGCTTTTTCCAGACATTTTCACGCATTTTCCGGGACTTTTACAGGCATTTTCCGGGAATCATCCAGGCATTGCCAGGCATTTTCCGGATGTCCCCGGAAAATGCCTGCGTGAAAATGTCCGGGGAAAAAGTGGAACATACCTGGAAAAACCCCGGAAAATGCCTGGGAATTTCCCGGAAAATGCCTGGGAAATGCCCGGAAAATTCCCGGAAAATATCCGGAAAATGCGTGAAAATGTCCGGGAAAAGTGTGGAAAACGCCTGGAAAATCCTCGGAAAATGCCTGGAAAATCCTCGGAAAATATCCGGAAAATGCCTGGGAATTTCCCGGAAAATGCCTGGGAAATGCCCGGAAAATTCCCGGAAAATATCCGGAAAATGCGTGAAAATGTCCGGGAAAAGTGTGGAAAACGCCTGGAAAATCCTCGGAAAATGCCTGGGAAATGCCCGGAAAATTCCCGGAAAATATCTGGAAGATGCGTGAAAATGTCCGGGAAAAGTGTGGAACACGCCTGGAAAATCCTCGGAAAAGGCCTGGAAAATCCTCGGAAAATGCCAGGGAAAAGCCTGGAAAATATCCGGGAAATGCCCGGAAAATTCCCGGAAAATGCCAGGGAAAAGCCTGGAAAATATCCGGAAAATGCCTGGGAAATGCCCGGAAAATTCCCGGAAAATGCCTGGCAAACATCCGGAAAATGTATCCGGAAAATGCCTGGGAAATGCGTGAAAATGTCCTGAAAATGCGTGAATGTCCGGGAAAAGTGTGGAAAACGCCTGGAAAATCCTCGGAAAATGCCTGGAAATCCCCGGAAAATGTATCCGGAAAATAATAATAATAAAATCGTCTTTATTTGGTTCTCACAACATTAAAAGGTTACAAAAACTTAGTAATAGTACACAATGTATAGTAGAAGATAACGTTGTGAGAAACTGGTGCCTGAAATAGACTACATAGAAGTCTGAGGTACAGGTCACCAGCCCCCCTCGCGGATATCATACGAGAATACACAAGTGTACGTACCTAAATAATGCATAAAATTATACAAATCTTATCAGAAGACAATTTTACTTAAAAAACACTAATACAAAAAAATAAAGAGAAAAGAAAAATATATTTTAATTTTAATTTAAATCTAAATCCTACCAAATCTTAAAGGTATGAATGTGAGTATGCTAGTGTGTGTGCGCGCATGAGTGGGTGTGTATGTGAGTGTGTGTGAGTGAGTGTGTGCGCAAGTGTATATGTTTGTGTGATTAATCATATGTGTAGGTGTGTATATCAGTTTACATAAAGTGTTCTTAAATTGCAGTAGAAAGATTCCAGAGTAATTTTAAATGAGGTCTTTAAGAAGGTCTTCGGTTTGTTGGTAATCCAGTGATTTTAAAAAAGTAGAAACTGTCTTTTTGCATTTGTAATTGTTCAAGGGATAAATGTTTAATTTCTTATTTATTTTATTATAAAGAAAGGGTCCCATAAAGCAAAAGAAATTATGTGAATGAGTTGATGAAAAGGCGGTAGATGAACAAATTGTGTTATTATGGCGCTTATTCTTGAGTAAAGTGGGGTCAAATACCAGCTTTGAATGTTGCTTCATAATGGTGTGAAGTATGAATGTTTGTCTAACCGAAAGCACACCCCACATCCTATAGAGCTCTAACGTGGGGTAACGATATGGAAGTCCAGCACTCACTTTAAGTATGGCACGTTGAGCTCTTTCAACTTCAATAAGGTGTGACTTTGCACAACCACCCCAAGATGTAACACAATAATCTATCAGTGAATTACAAAGTGCAAAATATACAATTTTTATCACCTCTCTGTTAGCAACATGTCTAAGACTTCTGAAAATATAAATCAATTTTCGTAGTCTGGACACTAGAGTGTCTACGTGGGGTTTAAAAGATAAAAATTGGTCGATAGTGGTACCGAGGTATTTTATAGTTTCAGTCCTCTCTAGTACAGGACAGTTACAGTTCACGTGATTTGGGGGACAAGTATGAGCTGTTATTACGAGTGTAGGAGGTGGTAGTAGATTGACCTTATGAGCGAAGACCATATATTTAGTTTTGGAAATGTTTAGGGTTAGGATATTTTGGCGTAACCAATGCCCGACTTTATTAAATCCATCCTGAGCGTATTTGAACACATCGTCCCAAGTGTCACCAACAAAAAATAGCGCGGTATCGTCGGCAAATGATACGATCTTCCCATTAAAAAGAGATAGGTTACATAAATCATTTATGTAAGCCAAGAAAAGGGTGGGGCCGATGACACTGCCCTGAGGAACGCCATAATTAACCGACAATTCCCCACTAACCACGTCATGATTGAGCTTCACGCGTTGCTGTCTATCCGATAGGTAATCAGTCAATAGTTTTAGGGAGTTATCTCTTATACCCATTCGTTCCAATTTATACAACAAGTGAGGGATAGAGACCGTGTCAAATGCTTTAGCTAGATCTAGGAATACTGTTAAGCATTTCTTTTTAGAGTCTAAATTTGTGATAATTGAGTCAACTAATTCATGCACAGCATCGCCAGTAGCTTTGCCGCGCCTGAAACCAAACTGGTTGGATGATAGTGGGTGGTTTATTTCTAGAAAATTAATAAGTCTTTTATTGATTATTCGCTCTAAAATCTTGGAAAGAGTTGGCAAAATGGATATAGGTCGGTAGTTGCTGACACAGTCTCTATCGCCTCCTTTGTGAATGGGAGTAATAAGGGCTGATTTAAATGCTCTCGGAAATGTGCCCGAATCCATGGCAAGATTACAGATATGTAGGATCGGTTGTGTCAAGAGTTTACAGTACTTCTTTAAAATTCTTCCTGAAATTAGGTCAACACCAGCTACAGAGTCATTATTTAAACCATTTATAACATGAGAGATTTCGTTATTGTCTGTAGGAAGTAAAACGAAGGAATTTACTGGTGGGGTCAAAAGAGGAAGGTGGTTTGGAAGCTGCGGTGGAAACGCATTATGATTTAAGTCGATAATTTGTTTTGCTAAATTTTCGCCTACGCTAGAAAAGTATTGGTTAACGTCATTGGCGCTTTTTTGGGGATCACATGAATTTAAAAGAGCAGAATTATGATTATCAGATTTATTACAGTTACTTATTTCCTTAATGGTTGTCCATAATTTTTTAGTATTACCCTTAGTTTTTTGTATAGCTTGCTTATCATAGTTGCGCTTTGCTTTTTTTAATGAAGAGTTACAGAAATTCCTGTAACGTTTGTAAATGAGTTTTAAAGTTTCATTAGTCGGATGTTTTTTTGATTTAATGTATAGATTGTCCCGATTTCTCATAATACGCAAAAGCCCTTTTGTGATCCATGGCTTAAAGATCCGTTGCCTTGATGGGATTTTGACTATACGCATGTTATTTTTTATATGTTGGTATAAAAGCGATACAAATTTGTCTGTAGCTAGATTAACGTCAGAGAAGGTAGAAATTTGTTGAAAATTAGTAGATAATAGGTCATTTTCAAGCCCATCAAAATCAATTGAATGACATAGATTATTAGATTTGCCTAGGAAATGCGTGAAAATGCCTGGGAAATGCGTGAAAATGTCCGGAAAATGCGTGAATGTCCGGGAAAAGTGTGGAAAACGCCTGGAAAATCCTCGGAAAATGCCTGGAAATCCCCGGAATACAGGGGAGGTGTACTTATTACTTTACAGGTATTTCCCGGAAAATGAAAATTCCCGGAAAATGTCTGGAAAATATCCGGAAAATGCCTGGAAATTTCCCGGAAAATTTCCTAGGAAATGGCCGGAAAATGCCCGGAAAAGTGTGGAAAACGCCTGGAAAATCCTCGGAAAAGGCCTGGAAAATCCTCGGAAAATGCCTGGGAAATATCCAGAAAATGCCGGGGATTTCCAGGCATTTTCCGAGGATTTTCCAGGCGTTTTCCACACTTTTCCCGGACATTTTCACGCATTTTCCGGACATTTTCACGCATTTCCCAGGCATTTTCCGGATATTTTCCAGGCTTTTCCCTGGCATTTTCCGAGGATTTACCAGGCCTTTTCCGAGGATTTTCCAGGCGTTTTCCACACTTTTCCCGGACACTTTCACGCAATTTTCCGGGCATTTCCCAGGCATTTTCCGGATATTTTCCAGGCTTTTCCCTGGCATTTTTCGAGGATTTTCCAGGCTTTTCCCTGGCATTTTCCGAGGATTTTCCAGGCATTTTCCGAGGATTTTCCAGGCGTTTTCCACACTTTTCCCGGACATTTTCACGCATTTTCCGGATATTTTCCGGGCATTTTCCAGGCATTTCCCAGGCATTTTCCGGATATTTCCCAGGCATTTTCCGGATATTTTCCAGACATTTTCCGGGAATTTTCATTTTGAATTTTCATTTGACCTTGAAATTAAATAGTTGCTTAGACCCTACCATATGTAGGTTTTGAGACAACTTTTAGGGTGTCAATATAATAACTATTTACGTTTTACTACTATTTACATATTTATTTACATTGTGATCTAACAAAAGACTTGCAATGTGATGACCAATAAAAGAATTTGCAGCACAAAAATGGAGAAAGGTTAATTTCTTAATTATTATTTAAATAACATAACTGTCAGATTCTTTTACTTATTTATAATAAACTAGTGGTCTGCCCCGGCTTCGCCCGTGGTACATATTTTGCAATAAAAGGTAGCCTTTGTCCTTTCTCGGGTATCAAAATATCTCTATACCAAATTTCATGCAAATTGGTTCTGTAGTTTAGGCGTGATTGAGTAACAGACAGACAGACAGAGTTACTTTCGCATTTATAATATTAGTATGGATGAATAACATTATTTTATTATTTTTTTATTATCTAAATATGTATAAAAAAATTACGTGTTAGGTACTTTGTTTGTCCGCGATAGACTCCTGAATTAATAAAACGATTTAAAATCAAATTTGAATATGTTAAAATAACAAAATTGCGAAAGTAAGTATTAAGAAAATATAAACATTTCCAAAAAAAAAGGCCCCTGGGTAGTTTCAGCCCAGGGCCCCACAAGTTCACGGTCCGGCCCTGCTTGTTTTACTTTGCCTTATACAGAATTTTATTCATTCGTCGCCTTTTATACATTAAAATGTTCGCAATAAAAAAACAATAAAACAAAAATGAATGACGGATGAAAAGCGCCAACTTAAACCAAAATATCATGACAGTCTGACATTATCTCCTACAAATCTGCTACAAAAAGTTGTTGTTGACCCAGAATACTGAAATTTGGCACAATAGTTCTTCACGCGGTAAGTAAACAACGACATTGTTGACCTATAACCTAGCTGTATTTTTCTAAAACATAAGTATGTGTTTTATTAAGCTATTGCATATAAGCCGGGCCTTGAGCGCGGGGACCGAATCGATAAAAATCCGTAACGAAAAAACCTCACGCTCCCCACTCCGACGGGCGGAGGTGTGGC
This sequence comes from Colias croceus, assembly GCF_905220415.1. Classification (NCBI taxonomy): domain Eukaryota; kingdom Metazoa; phylum Arthropoda; class Insecta; order Lepidoptera; family Pieridae; genus Colias; species Colias croceus. The sequence continues at coordinate 9,455,756 of NC_059555.1, forward strand.
TTGAAGGCATAGCATGCAATAGCTTTACCGCGGCAGTCCCCGAGTGCCGCACGTCATTTTTTTTCTTATCCTTACCTATTTTGGTAGGCAACTGCACCCATCCTTTGTTATGGTCGTCTATATGGGCGACGCAAGGCAGGCAGTGCGTATAAGATTTCATATGAAAAACAAATGTTATTTACACCTATGTTTAGGACTGTCTCGATTATAGGTCCGACGCAGTAGAGATGAAAAACTTTCAGCTGAGGGCAGTTTTTGACTTCCTATTTTTATTTTAATATTTTCTTTGTCTTGTGTCTGCATTTGTTCCAAAAAATCAATGTCAGGAAATGCAATATATAATTTTTTCTATAATAATAATACAGAATATATTATTATTAATTCCTTTCACATACCATCGACCTGAAAACAGTAAATTGGTCCGAAGTTATGGCTATAAAGGATATACATTTTTTGGTTGAGACATTCACGGAAACACTACTAACAATAATTCATAAACATACTCAAAAAATTTATTGTTCCAGGTCAAAATATATCTTAAAGCCGTGGATAACTCCTGGTCTTTTGCGTTGCATCCGTCATAGAGATCGTCTTCACATTCGAGTTAAACGAAACTCTCTTGATACAGTTTTACTCCACGTCTATCACCGATATCGTAATTTTACTAATAATCTGTTGAAAAAGCTGAAACGCGAGTATGAAGCCAATATCCTTAGATCTAGTGTAGGAAACCCCAAAAAGCTCTGGAATGCAGTTAAAAATATTTGTTACATAGATAACCACAAAAACAAACCTTTAGATCTTTTATATATCAATAAAAATGGAACTACTGAATCTCTTAATATATGTAACGAACATTTTACCTCTGTCGGCGAATCATACGCTACTCATATTTTAAATAACTTACAAATAACTCAAGATACATTAGCGTCAAGTATAAAATCGAACAATATCCCAGTTAAATCATTCTTTTTGAGTCCAACAGATACATTTGAAGTTGAAAACCTTATTTTACAATTACGCAATGAAAAATCACCTGGCATTGATGGCCTTGATAATTCATTAATTAAACAGATTCGAGAAGAAATTTTAAGTCCTTTAACCTCAATTTATAATCGAAGTCTATCACTCGGTATTTTCCCTAATAGCTGGAAGGTTGCTGCAGTTTGCCCAATTTATAAATCAGGAACTCGTGACAATCCCAATAATTATAGGCCGATATCACTGTTAGGCGTTTTTTCGAAAATTCTTGAGAAAATTGTTAACTCTCGACTTACCAAGTTTCTAGAGTCCAATAATCTTCTATCATCGCGTCAGTTTGGTTTCAGATGTCAAAAAAGTACGTCAGATGCTGTGAGCCTATTAACATCTATAGTTTCCTCACATTTGGACAACAAAAACGCATGTCTCAGTGTTTTTCTAGACCTTGCGAAGGCCTTCGACACTGTTTCTATCCCACTGCTGCTTAGAAAACTTCATAATAAGGGTGTTAGGGGTCATGCATTGCTATGGTTTGAAACTTATCTCAGAGGGAGACTTCAATGTGTAAAGATTGGAGAGAGCGTTAGTTCCACGAAAGAAGTTAATTACGGTGTTCCACAGGGCAGTATCCTGGGTCCGACTCTCTTCATTCTTTACATGGATGATATTCACAACCTCCCCCTTAGCGGTGCTGATATTCTTTGTTATGCGGATGACACTGCTATCACTTTTCACGGTGGCAGTTGGGATGAGGCAGTGTTAGCTGCAAGGCAGGGAATGATACAGGTTAATTCTTGGCTCGAACGTAACTTATTGACTCTGAACCTAGACAAGACGAATTTTATCTGCTTTCATAAGACTGCTGCGTCCGCCCCTTCCCTGATAGAATTAATTAATATATCCCCGGACGATTGTGCGCCTCAATATATTGAAAGAGTTGAAGTTACCAAGTATTTAGGAGTTTTGGTGGATCAAAATCTGAGTTTTAAGAATCACATAAATCTTCTGTCTGATCGCGTGCGTAAAATCATTTATATCATGAAGCAACTCCGCCGATCTGCCGACGTCAAATTACTTAAAACTATATATTTCGCGCTATGTCAATCACTAATTACTTACTGCATTGGTTCGTGGGGAGGTGCCGTTAAGTCAAACCTAATTCGTATTGAGAGGGCTCAACGAGCGGTACTTAAAACTATGCTGCAAAAACCTTTCAGATACCCTACTTTCAACCTTTATAAAGACGCTAGTGTTCTCACTGTTCGCCAACTTTTCATCCTTGATAAAATTATATCTACGCATAAATGGGTGATTAACTCTCCCAATTACAAGGATAATGTGAGAAAGCGTATTTACAAAATACCAAATGTTCGTGTAAATACTTCTTTTGCTAAGCGTTTCAATCCTTTTGCTGGTATATTTATTTATAATAAAATTTGCTCCAATTGTAATATAAAAAACTGTTCTTCTAAAAAAGCAAAGATCATCGTAACTAACTTCCTTAAATCTCTAAACTACGTATCAACAGAAAATCTTCTTGCGTCATTATTTTAATTTGTGTATATAATCGGCATTTATATCATTTCAAAATTATTATATTTATTGTTATATGTATATATATTTATTATATATATATATTCTTTTATTTTATTTATTTTATAATATATTAAGTATATTAATTTTATCATTTAGTACCTTTAGTTTGTATAATCCTGTAGCATTTAAGTCATGGAATGCTTTTTGAACGTGTTGTTATCTGCGTTAAATTATACCGAGGACACCCAATTTTTTGTAAAATCGTCTCAGTGCCCACGATACAGGCTTGCCTAGTGTGGGTACTATTGGTAAACCTTTATTATAAACTTAGATAAAGCCAAATGTATGTAAAACGTGCAACATAAATACAATTGTACCTAACTGTGTAAAACATATTATGGTTTTTAAATAAATATATTTTTCATTTTCATTTTCATTTTCATATGTAGAATTATAAATATAAACAATACATGGTACATTAAAATATGTTTTTACTGCATACATTGTACCGATAAGAATCAATGATAAAACAATAGCATTCAAAGAGTGAAAATAAATTTCAGAAGTCAAACAATACGTTACAAAAAATGTATAAATGTTCCGGAAACAAAATTAAGAGACTATTTTGGTATCTTTGAATCTTGCCAAAGAAGTTTCACTTCTGACACACACGCTCTTTTTTGTTTTATTTCTAACTATAATTTACGATAGACAAATATAATTTGTTGTCAGAAAAGTGACGTCAAATGTACGACGTGTGTCGATTGCGAATCCAATTGTTAGCTTCCTTCGACTATAATAGACTGATGTTTGTAAACATTGGCCAAAAAATATAGCTGTTGATCAAACTGAAATGTTTTTTTATTCATTTACAAATATGGGATTATGAATCGTTAGAAAGATAGAAGCTACTCAATTTGCCACGTTGATTTTTTTATAAAACAAATCGCTTATTTATTGTAAGTATTATTTTTCTTGATTTAGATACTGTTTCATAATATATTTATTCGTACGTATAACTCATAAGTTGTACGTACATGTAAGTTGTGATGTAATTTGTAAGTTTATGTTACTAAGTAATAAAATAATTTAAGGAAAGTCTACATAAAAGCTTTTTTGAACTAGTTATATATATACGATGGCTGCTCTCTTGCCACGTTTAACAACCATTCCAAATAGAAAGCAAAAACAAAACACGCTCATATTTCCTCTAATAAAAAGCTTACACAGTTTTATATTTTACGCAACACATTTTATCACAGCTTTGACCTGAAACGGAAAATCTGATAAATATAATTCGGTACAATTTGCACGAAAAAGCGATTTCTGATTAACTGACCTACTTGTTTCTATAGATGAACGATAATGTTTGAACTATAATATTAAACATGGCAATATTTTTACTTCTTTTTTTCAAGTGGCAACTCCCGATCCCAGTGAGGACGGATTCTGCCAAATAATTGTAGGTACTTACTAAGAAATATTATTTTAGCTTTAACAGCTGTAAACGTAGTGAGTAAATAAAAATACCTAGCTTCGCAGAAAGAACAAAGTAAATATCTTTACTTTTCATTATGATAAAATACTACGTTGATATTAGATAAATTATGGCCCCATCGATTAGATGAAATAGGTATGGTTGAGTCTTGGGGCCATGACTCTAATGGCCCCAAGACTCGACATTTTAATTTAAAATGAAGACTTTTCCACAACATTTATTTAAAACCAAAATGATTCACATAACACATACCTACTTTAAAAACATAAGCCTCCTTCACTTGCGAAATATTTCACATTGAAAGATGAAGCAGTTCAAAAGTATGAGGAAACAACATGGCATTTAGAAACACCAACATTAAAACAAAGGACTTTTTTAACAAGAAACAGAGCAATAAACCAGAATAGCGTACTTTTAATATAAATTAGAAAAACAAAAAAAAAACGAAACAATTTTTTTTTATTAAGCTATTGCATAGCTTCTAACGCGGGCCTTGAGCGCGGGGACCGAATCGAGAAACTCCGTAACGAAAAATCCTCACGCTCCCCATTCCGACGGGCGGTGGTGTGGCTTGAAGGCATAGGCCATAGCACGCTGCATGCATTATGCAATAGCTTTACCGCGGCAGTCCCCGAGTGCCACACGTCGTTTTTTTTATGTGAAATTAAGCTTCTTCTTATTCCAAAGCCTAAATTATATTTTCTCACGCGTTACTAAAAACTAGAAGGCATATACCTACCTAAACTAGCTTCCCCGCGGTTTTACCCGCATTGCTCCACTCGTATTGGTCCTAGCATGATAATATACAGCCTAAATAAAGCCTTCCTCGATAAATGGAATATCTAACAGTGAAATAATTTTTCACATCGAACACGTAGTTCCTGGTATTAGCTCGTTCAAACAAACAAATAATATTATTATACCTAAATAAATGCCTTTAATAAATTTGTGTTTTTACTATTATGTTACTGAACGATCCTTTCGGTTCAAAGGTCAATGAGCAATAACCAGAAATGTAATTTTAATAGTTATTTAATTGCCTGTTATGTCTTTCAATATTACTTGGTTTTTATCACGTTTTATGATAATTAAGTGTCGTGATTAGTTAGAAGATAGAGGTATGCATGAAGCCATATAATTTACTAGCTGTGCCCCGCGGTTTTATTTTTTTCAACATGCTTTTAATTTTTAAATAATTCATCTGTATAGAAGCATGTGTGCCGTGCATACGTGTCAGAAGTGGCACTCTTTGGCAAGATTTATAGAAAGCAAAATTGTCACCATTCTCTATGACGTGACGGTATTGCCATGTTAAAGAAGTTTCACTTCAAAATATTGTTTTGGCCCACTCTTAAAAGTGAGTTATAATAATTTTTTACAGTAGGTATTTTATACCTTTGCTTCTCATAAAGTTATCAAAAAAGAAAGAAAGATCATTTATTTGTCTCCACAAACAATACACAACAACACACAACACAATTGGAAACAAACCAATAAAACATGTAAAGTAAAATATATCAAGAAATTAAATGCTCGTTTTGCACAACTATAAATTCTTCACGCAAAATCCATTACCGATAAATAACTTTGTATATATTAAATAAAATATTACAAACATATCTGATGTGTTGTTTATAAACAATAAAGCATGTTTGTTTACGAAGTAACAAGAAATACTGAACATAATTATGTAAATGACGAGCAGTGTTACCATTAATTTCTGTTAGAATTAATTCCGATTGTTTAGAAGCAAGGCTAATTGTTATTAATTGGCCTGCATCATGGACACTTTTGATGGAGTACCTCGAAACTGTGGCTCATTCTTGTACCGGGAATAGGTTTTGCGTAGTATTTCAGGTTATAAATATATGGGATTATGGAGAGAACTTTGTTTAATATATTCATGAATTGCTATCTTAGCTTGCATTTTTGTTACTAGCTGCTCGTCCAGGTTTCGCTTGCGTTGAACCGGGATAAGAAATAGCATGTGTCACTTCTGAATAGTACAGCTTTCTGTTAGTGATATTTTTCATGATCCGACGATTATCCTTTTAAAATTAGACACTTTACCTCTGTATTATATTGATATAGATTTTCGTAATAAAGATTTTTTTCTTAGGTTATACAGGTTATATTACCGATCAAAATATTATAATAATATCCACGATAAGGGCATAGAAGTAAACTTCATAATATTTAGGATATAAAATACTTTTAACAAGCCTTACTCAAAAACAACAAACATTACCTACAGAGGCTATGTGAGGTAATTTTTACTAAAATTTTGTGATAACAACCAAAATTGAAAATACGTTTAAATAAAGCGTTCAAATATTAAAAGTTATTATGGTATAAAAAAATACCTATATACCAACAAACAGGTAAACTTTTTTACCGATGTAAAATATTATGTTTCAGACTTACATTAGAAATGCGAAAGTTTGTGAGGATGTGTGTGTGTATGTTTGTTTACTACTGCACCGATTACAATGAAATTAAGCACACATATAGAGGGTAATTTGGATTAACACCTAGAATAGGTTTTATCTCGGACATCCCACGGGAACGGGAACTATGCGGGTTTTTCTTTGAAAACGCGGGTGAAGCCGCGGGCGGAAAGCTAGTTTGAGATAAAATAGTTTTAATGGATACAAAAACATATTACATCATACTTCTTTTGTCACATTCCTTGTTTTTATTGGCATCATTGTGTAGCTTTTCATTTAAATAATAATAGAGAATATCTTATATTTTATCTCAATGAATTCATTTTCCATAGAATAATGTACTTTGGTATTTTGTTTTTATATTAATAATATTCTTCATTGTATTCTTAGATTGTATTGTATTTTGTGTTGTTCAAATTGTCAATATTTATTTCCTAGAGGTAGAACATAAAATGTTCTTCGGTAGTTTTCTATTGTTGATATTTTATTTGAATATCGTTGAATTATTTAATAAGTCATGATTATAAATTCATAAAATAAAAATGCCGATCTGTTACAACTTACAAGCTTACACTTAAATTCCTTAAATAGGATGCGTATGCGTTTATTTATTCTTCAAGTTTCAAGGCCAGAATGGAATTAGATAAAATTTTACACATAAATTACATATTTTTCTACATTATTACATACGGTGTTTTATATCATGATGACTAAATACCGAAAAAACCAGATTATATACCTAGTATGATTTTTTTACAGTATAAACCAATTTAGAATGAACAAAATCACTGACTCAGAAAATTGTGTGCGTGTACTAGTGTACACACGTAAGAAGTGAAACTTATTTATGTGTAGTGTACACATAAATAAGTTATAGTATAGTAAGTATTTCAAAAAATAATTTACTATATGCAACTTTACAGAAATACGTCGAATCACGCGTGGTAGGGATAAGAAAAAGATGGCGCGTAACGGAATAATGTCACGCGTAACGAAAAAATGTTACACTAAATTTATTTCCAGCCCCGATAAAGAAGTTTCACTTCAAAAAGTGCGTAAGCTGAATTCACAATTTAGATTATTAGAACATAATATACGCTACACGCTACTACAAAACTACAGTAAAACAGATTTCTGGGAGTAATAACAGAATCATAATAATCAGAACGTATTCAATCCCGCAGTGAACATAACTGCATTAACTTGCGAGCTCCGATACAACTTGTAATAAATAAATTGAGTTCCCTCAAGCCTGCGATAAATTGATATAAAAATTTCATGTTGTTACCGCTAGGGTTGTGCTTTATCGATGTTTTCGATGAGAAGAGAGCCGACGTGAGTTAACTTATTATTTCAATTCAATTTCAATATGAAGGTCTGTAATTCTTGTAATAGATAGCTTGTAGCTATAGTGCCTCTGGATCTTACAGAAAAAAAATTTTCGAAATCCATCATTGTTTCCGAGCTTATTTGGTGCGAACAGACGAAATATTATGTTCTTGCTGTATGGGGATAGGAGTGTAAAAAATAATCCTCTTCTTAAACGGCTCGAAAATTATGTATATTTGAACACGCCATATACCTAGTTGAAATAATAAAAACTTCAGCCATATAACACACGCATACATAAATAATTTCAGATTTCAAATGCGTCGTAAATAATCTACTTCTGTGCATGATTTCATACAATCTATTATATTGTCGAGATCGTGGTCTTCGGATGATATCACTTGTTAAATCGAACCTAATTGGTGCCAATAACACTAATATAATATTATTAGATACAATTATATTATAGCTTCGTATGGTTTCAAATGGTTTAATTAGCGAGGAATGGATAAAAGAGAGAGAATTAGTGTTAATATTAAATGGATTATTAATAGTAAAATAATTAATTAGCTGTGTTAATAGTGTGTGTGTAATAAAATAATATGTCGTTAACGTCGAAAGACACGATTGTCCCGAAGAATTTTAATAGTTTTTCATTCTTATTCAGAACTAGCTTACCGCCCGCGGCTTCAAACTCAAACTCAAACATTTATTTATTCAATTAGACTTCTTCGAGAAGCACTTTTGAAACGTCAATACATATTTTTAACATTTACCACCGATTCGGAAAGCAGTATCTATGGAGAAGAATCGGCAAGAAACTCCATAGTTGCTCTTTTAAATCATTTCAGTATTACAATTTAATTTTACAAAATATGTAAGTAACTGTACGTATATATCATAATATGCCAAAGAACTGTCCTGTGGTTTTTACGCGACAACCCTCCATGGGTTTTTATCTTCCATATATTCCTTAATGCTGTAATAGGCTCTCTGAACTAATCTACTAGCTTCGCTCGCTTTGTCTAAAACCTAATAAATTATATACTAAAACCTTCCTCTTGAAATCTCTCTATCTAATAAAAAAACCGTTTCAAAGTCCGTTGCGTAGTTTTAAAGATTTAAGCATACAAAGGGACATAGGGACATATGGACAGAGAAAGCGAATTTGTTTTATACTATGTAGTGATGTATTAATTGTAACATGATGTTGTGTGAGTAAGTAAACTATAAAAGCTTTTTTTTGTTTTTTTCAACAAGTACCTAAGTTAATTAGGAATAAGTTTGAAAGACTGCGTAATTATCCTAAACACGTTTTGACATATAGACTATTATGATTACAGACAAATATTAGTCTATCGAATAATACAGTCAAGTCAGTAATTAATTCCTACAGTCGTATTTTCTCGATTTTACATTAGAAAGAAGCCAAATATATACATTAACATCAACTATATTCAAAGTTTATCCGTTCATCAAAATTTATTCAAATTAGTACTATAATTGAGTTCTATTAGAATTATATTCTAATCTGTAATAGTTTCTATAATAAATACTGACAAATGTCCAAACTTAACCTCTAAATTACAATAATTTAAACTGTATAAATTGATGTAACAAGTTTATAATTTCATGAAACAAGCCGAAGCAAACTCAACTAGAACACTTGAAGCTACAAAGTATCTCATCAAGAATTCTATTTACCTTTCTTTGCCGAGATCCAATTCTGAGTTATGGTTCCCTCGGATGTTAATGTAAATTCAAGTACAACCATGAATATTTTAAAATTTAATTTGAACAACGGTTGTGATGAAAATAATGGGACTATAGAAATAGATGACGCCTAATATATGACGATGGTTTTTAAAACTATTCATTCTATATAGAGCCTGTCATTCATATATTTTTGATAAATTGTAGTCCACGGATAAATTAAATATGAAGACATGTGCATGGTTTCTGGAAGATTAACTTATGAAAGTTATTACTAAGATAATCAATGAATGAAACGGCTTATACCTTCTACTTAGAAGAGGAAAAATAAGGACCGTAAATAATATATAGAGAATTTGATGAAATCGAATAATATTAAAACTTTTTTAATTGCACTAAAAAGCTAGGTAATAAATTTATAAAATTCTTGCGCCAATATACAGCTTTATAAGCTCTATTTCCTTTTTCTATTAAACCCGGATCAACCCGGACATATCCGGGATGAATTCCTACATTAAAAATTTTTTTATTAAAATTCTCAATGAACTTTTACAGTCATAAAAGAATTACACAAGCGGTAGAGCAATATATTTACATTTTACATGCACTCGGGCTTTAATAATGGCGTCTATTGTTCTATATACAAGTACTTTCTGCCTTTCAACTGCGTTTATTTATCGTTTTAAAAGCTTTGCACTTTAAGATAAAGAGTAGTATTACGCTTTAGATGTAATTTATTTATTAGCCCTAAGTTTTGGTTGATGTACGTTTCATGTAGGTATTTTTTTTAATATCAGCAGTGGTTTTCCGTCAAGAAATACTACTTAAATTCAAACTCAAACATTTATTTATTCAATTAGACTTCTTCTAGAAGCACTTTTGAATCGTCATTACATATTTTTAACATTTACCACCGATTCGGAAAGCAGTATCTATGGAGAAGAACCGGCAAGTAACTTCATAGTGGCTCTTTTAAAATCATGTCAATATACAATTTAATTTTTACATTATATGTAACTTACATCTATTACTACATAATATAATATCATAATATGCCAAAGAACTGTCCTGTGAACCTTCACAGCTATACTATACCTACAACTTTTCTAATCTATAAGATTCATATATTAATTACATCCATCAATTCTCTCTTTACGAGTCAGTCTTTAACGATATGCAAACTACCTAAGAACTAGGCCCTTTGTGACTTCTAAAGACTTTTTAAAAGTTTCCACTATTCAGGATGGCGTTAAGAGGCCTATATCACTTTGTAGTTACTGTTGGTAAACATGAGAACAATAAATATATGTGCACTATAAAAGCATTTATTCCAAAACACGATCTATTCCAAAAACAGAAACAATCCGTTGTATTTCTGGACAATAAATCCACGGATCCAATTCCAGTGTAAACCATTTGTAAGACTAATCGTTTCCCCTGGCTTCTCGTGTTGTTAATTATAGCGCTGTGTTATATCTGTCCACAAATATTTGTATCGACGTCGGGTAAAATGTGAACCAAACCTGAAAATGCGAATCTATGTAACAGTAATTAATATTCATGAATATGTTTTAGTAGCTCTTGATTAGCTTTACTAAAATAAATTTTTCTGTTGCTCCTGTTTTTAGTTTATCCCATTGACCACCGAGCGCCCCGATCGGGGCACGACAACAATAGATTTCTATTGTGTCTGAGATTCTAGGGATTGATGGATTAAAATTATTATTATACGCGAAAGTTTCTGAGTATTGATAGATTTTATGAGAAATGTATTATCTATACTAATATTATAAAGCTGAAGAGTTTGTTTGTTTGTTTGTTTGAACGCGCTAATCTCGGGAACTACTGGTCCGATTTGAAAAATTCTTTCGCTGTTATATAGCCCATTTATCGAGAAAGGGTTATAGGCTATGTGTCATCACGCTACGACCAACAGGGATGGAGCCACGGGGGTGAAACCGCGTGGAGCAGCTAGTCAGTAATATTTAGGACAAGCTGCGCCCCGCGGCTTTCCTCGCTTGGCTCCGCTCCTGTGTGTCTTAGCGTGATGATATATAGCTTATAGCCTTCCTCGATGAATGGGCTATCTTACACCGAAATATTTTTTGAAATCGGACAGTAGTTCCTGAGTTTAGCGCGTTCAAACAAACAAACAAACTCTTAAGCTTTAAACAATATTAGTATATAGATGATACAAAAGCTATTTATACAAAAATACACACGGAGAAATATCGTTTAATATATCTATTATTGAATGATAACCACTACAATATTAGGTTAACTACAGAATCATTCGAACGTAATCACGTAAATACACAATAATTCCACACTTGGATGGATCTACAAATAAACAAACATACATACGTAGGCATATAAACACTCTCAAACTATCTACTCTAATTTAATTTAACCTCTTGTGTCAAGTCTATACATAGCAAAATGTGTTGGTAAGCGCATAACTCGAGAACGGCTGAACCGATTTCGTTATTTTTTTTAATATTCCTTAAAATATGAGGATAGTTCTTATGGAGAGAAAACGTAAAAATGTACCATGAGTAGTAGCTAGTATAAAATAAAACAATGACGTATGAACTTCGCAACCTTAGATTACAAAATAAAGTACAGATGGAGCATGACAACCGCCCGTCGCCCTTGTCAAAGAAAATACGAAATCAAAAACAAATACGTCGCTGCACCAGTGCTATAACGCATATAGTGTCATGCAATACGTCAAAAAGGGTTTGCAATTTTAGTAAAAAAATGCCGTCTTGTGATAATAAAACGCTGTAAAATTTGTTCCCGAAAACAAAAAAAAAAGATAAAACATCGTTTCACAGGTTTTCTGTAGATTATTTGGCTGATTTATTTCTTTAATACGAATAATAATTTTACAGATATGAAGGAATACAAAACTTCAACGTATGTTGCCAGTATTTTGAAAATGAATTTGCCATTTTTATTGGTAAAACGGTAAAATGGTTAAAAGATCTTCAGGGTAATGCTGTTGGAGTTTTCGATCGTGAATGTGATTATTTGTATAGTGCACTAAAGGTTCATGATACTTATTAGATTATTTTAATAAGCATAATACATTATTTTGTTACTTTTATAAAGCTTAAAAACGTCATATTATAGTCATTTTCGCTAGCGATTTAATTTATGTAAACTCCATGATGGATATGATGAAAATAAAATGTCCCGTATTCTCGACTAAAAACTACCGCTATCCGTATTCATATATTATGAAAAATAAAAAATAATATAATTATTATAGTTAATATTGAAACTTTTTTTATGTAATTTATTTAATAAAAAATTGAATACAATTTTTTGTCCATATATAACTTTAGTAGGCTTTAGTACTTTATGTAATAAAAGAATTTAAATAAAAATTAAAACTTGACTTCTCATTTATGTATATAGCCTACGTCACTACCGCCACTAACATAATAATTCAGATCATTGCAATGAAACCTCACAACTCAAAATCGGTCCAACGGTTTATACTGCAGGGCGTGTCAAAGAAATATTATACATACATACATACATAAACTCGAAAAACATAACCCTCTTTTTTCCGTAGTCGGGGAAAAATTTGGGAAATTTTTCAATATCTGGCAACATTACACGCACACAGAAGCACCGTGTACGTACAGTGCAGCGGCGAAATGACAGCACACATAGCTTTATTGAAAATGACGATAATTTTTTCGGTTTAGTTCGGCAACGCTCCATCTGTCTTTTATTTTGTAATCTAAGTTCGCAACTATTTAATTTATTTAAAAACAAACATTATGTTTATAATGAAACATCAAATGAATAACATTGCGATAAGCTGTGTTTTGTAAACACTTGCTTAAGATCTTAATTACTTCAAGTGAACTTGAGTCACCTTGCGAGATAATCGTAACAATACGCTACTTTACTTAGATATATCAAGTTATTTGCTTAAACTTTACAGTGTTGCGTGTAATTTATATACAGAGTTAGATAAATATTTTGCATGTTATATTTAGATGAGTAATCTCTTTTATAACTTCTTAAGCTATTTTTTATTTCTACAAGCATAAAGAAAAATGAAATTAAATATTACTTCGGTATTCAAGATTGAATCTTACTTACCTATTAAGTTAGGCATATTTATACAAAACTAGCTGTTCCCCGCGGTTCCGCCCGCAATGCTCCACTTCTGTTGGTCTTAGCGTGATGATAATTATATAGTCTATAAGCCTTCCTCGATAAATGGGATCTCTAACACCGAAATAACTTTTCAAATCGGACTAGTAGTTCACGAGATTAGCGCGTTTAAACAAACAAACTCTTCTGCTTTATAATATTAAGTATAGATATATCATATTTTTAAGAGGCATAAAATAACATGATATCCATATTTTTATGTTTATTGAGTACATATTATCATAGTGAGAATAAAAAGGCAGTAAAAGAAACATAAAATGCGTTGATAATATTGTTATAGTGTCACAGCATCATACAATAAAGTGCTGGTAGAGAATTGCCATAAAACTTTGTGATACAACCCTGATAGCTTTTGTTACTATATTATGTTGACCCTAGTTGCTCTTAATGTGATTATGTTTGAGTGTTGTTAATGCCCCATACCCCATTGAAGACACTACACTTAACTCACACAAACTCAAAACTTTTTTCTTCGTGTACAATTTCACATATTAACGCTTATAAAGTCTCTATATAAAGTCTCTCTAATCTACCGACTGTCGTTCTTATACTATTCACATGAATATCCTGATATTAAGTTATTTTTTTTAATTCAAACAAACATATTAGTACCGAATTCACTTACTAATTATAATAATTATTTATTGCTGCCTATCTAATATCTATACTTATAATGTCTTTCCACATAACTTATACATACCATTAATTTTCATATTTTTGGCACCCAAATTGTAACCTCAACCATTTTTACTCTTCCCTTTCACCAAAAAATGATTCATTTATACTCAAGCTAATTTTCATAACATTGCATGTAGAGTTATTGTTACGATGTGACAGTGTTGAGAATTAAACTGCTGTGTGGAAAATAGGTCACCTGAGAGCTGACAGGGATGTTTTGTACCATTTTGTTAAATGCTAAGGTTACATGGAGACGAAGCGGAAACATATCTATATGACTATTTTAATAAATTGACTTGTGATTTTGTATGGGTAAGCTTTGAATCTTTCTGTGAATACTTACCTACGTAATAATCATATTTAATAACTATGAAAACATTTATTGAACATTAAAAAACACTCAGATAAAATAAAACAAACATATAAGTATATTTATGAGTTCTTTTTTACGATTTAACTATACTAATTATTTACCACAATGATAAAAATTATTTAAGCGTAACTACTACTTTGCCAAATAAAAAAATTATCCCGGCTTTACCTAAAGCAAAAAATACAAAATGTAATAATATATTTAATAGTTTTATAAATGTCACCAAATTCAGCCCAACGAAAATAAACAACACTTAAAGAAAAACATATTTATTTCAAGCAAATATTGAAGGTAGAGCAACCTGGATAAATTCACATGAAACCAACGTTTTGATATCAAAATTAAATAATACCTAGAAATAGTAGGCATTAAGGACGTATTTACAAATTGACGCGCATCAATTTTAGGTATTGAGTCTTACTACTACACGTGCACGGCTCACACACACATCGAAATGCGCGAAGCGGCGAAATTATGAGTAAACTGACACGACTTGATAATTGAGCTTATTTTTATTGCTATGTTTTTTTTAACTTTACTTTGATTTGTAAAGTTTGTAACGTTGAATGGTCACAAAAGTAGATACCATTTATCTAATTTCATTGGACAGTGATTGTTTGGTAAACAAGTACTTGCCGAAGTGTACTTCGAAGACTGGTACTGGAACTCATAGACGAGTGGAGCTAGGTGTGCCGAGTTTGGGCTCGTTTTGTTAAAAAAATTATACTGCGTCCGTATAACAGGTATACCTGTTATCTATGGACGCAGTATAATTTTTTTTTAATTGTACCGATTTCGTACAAAATCGATATCTCAGGATCCTTAGGATCACAAAACAGGAAACTGTTACCAAAATTTAAAAAAGTCAACGCCATTTTGATTTTTTTTGTTATTGTACCGATTTCGTTCCAAATCGATATCTGAGGATCTCTAGGATCGCAAAACAGGAAACTGTTACAAAAATTTGAAAAAGTCAACGCCATTTTGAAATTTTCTGTTATTGTACCGATTTCGTTCAAAATCGATATCTGAGGCTCCCTGGGATCGCAAAACAGGAAACTGGTACCAAAATTTTAAAAAGTCAGCGCCATTTTGAAATTCTTTGTTATTGTACCGATTTCGTTCAAAATCGATATCTGAAGATCCTTAGGATCACAAAACAGGAAACTGTTACCAAAATTGAAAAAAAGTCAACGCCATTTTGAAATTTTCTGTTATTGTACCGATTTCGTTCAAAATCGATATCTGAGGCTCCCTGGGATCGCAAAACAGGAAACTGTTACAAAAATTTGAAAAAGTCAACGCCATTTTGAAATTTTCTGTTATTGTACCGATTTCGTTCAAAATCGATATCTGAGGCTCCCTGGGATCGCAAAACAGGAAACTGGTACCAAAATTTTAAAAAGTCAGCGCCATTTTGAAATTCTTTGTTATTGTACCGATTTCGTTCAAAATCGATATCTGAGGATCCTTAGGATCACAAAACAGGAAACTGTTACCAAAATTGAAAAAAAGTCAACGCCATTTTGAAATTTTCTGTTATTGTACCGATTTCGTTCAAAATCGATATCTGAGGGTCCCTGGGATCGCAAAACAGGAAACTGGTACCAAAATTTTAAAAAGTCAGCGCCATTTTGAAATTCTTTGTTATTGTACCGATTTCGTTCAAAATCGATATCTGAGGATCCTTAGGATCACAAAACAGGAAACTGTTACCTAAATTGAAAAAAAGACAACGTCATTTTGAAATTTTCTGTTATTGTACCGATTTCGTTCAAAATCGATATCTGAGGCTCCCTGGGATCGCAAAACAGGAAACTGGTACCAAAATTTTAAAAATTCAGCGCCATTTTGAAATTCTTTGTTATTGTACCGATTTCGTTCAAAATCGATATCTGAGGATCCTTAGGATCACAAAACAGGAAACTGTTACCTAAATTGAAAAAAAGACAACGTCATTTTGAAATTTTCTGTTATTGTACCGATTTCGTTCAAAATCGATATCTGAGGCTCCCTGGGATCGCAAAACAGGAAACTGGTACCAAAATTTTAAAAATTCAGCGCCATTTTGAAATTCTTTGTTATTGTACCGATTTCGTTCAAAATCGATATCTGAGGATCCTTAGGATCACAAAACAGGAAACTGTTACCTAAATTGAAAAAAAGACAACGTCATTTTGAAATTTTCTGTTATTGTACCGATTTCGTTCAAAATCGATATCTGAGACTCCCTGGGATCACAAAACAGGAAAATGGTACCGAAATTTAAAAAATTCGGCGCCATTTTGAAATTCTTTGTTAATTGACAGATTTCGTTCAAAATCGATACCTGAGGATCCTTAGGATCAAACTCAGCTCTGCTGGTTACGCTGGCAGAAAGATTCGACAGTTAACTGACATAGAAACTGCAAGAATTGTATATTTTGCTTCTTTACCAGCTGAATTTATTAAATTTTGGTACCAGTTTCCTATTTTGCGATCGTAGATCCTCAGATATCGATTTTGAAGGAAATCGGTACAACAAAGAATTTCAAAATGGCGCTGATTTTTTAAAATTTTGGTACCAGTTTCCGGTTTTGTGATCGTAGAGATCTTTAGATATCGATTTTGAACGAAATCAGTACAATAACAAAAATTTCAAAATGGCGTTGACTTTTTTTATTTTAGTAACAGTTTCCTGTTTTGTGATCCTAAGGATCCTCAGATATCGATTTTTAACGATATCGGTACAATAACAAAAAAATCAAAATGGCGTTGACTTTTTTAAATTTCGGTACCATTTTCCTGTTTTGTGATCCTAAGGAGCCTCAGATATCGATTTTGAACGAAATCGGTACAATAACAGAAATTTTCAAAATGGCGTTGACTTTTTTTCAATTTTGGTAACAGTTTCCTGTTTTGTGATCCTAAGGATCCTCAGATATCGATTTTGAACGAAATCGGTACAATAACAAAGAATTTCAAAATGGCGCTGACTTTTTAAAATTTTGGTACCAGTTTCCTGTTTTGCGATCCCAGGGAGTCTCAGATATCGATTTTGAGCGAAATCGGTACAATAACAACGAATTTCAAAATGGCGCTGGCTTTTTAAAATATTGGTACCAGTTACCTGTTTTGCGATCCTAGGGATCCTTAGATATTGATTTTCAACGAAATCGGTACAATAACAAAGAATTTCAAAATGGCGCTGACTTCTAAAAATTTTGGTACCAGTTTCCTGTTTTGCGATCCCAGGGAGCCTCAGATATCGATTTTGAACGAAATCGGTACAATAACAAAGAATTTCAAAATGGCGCTGACTTTTTAAAATTTTGGTACCAGTTTCCTGTTTTGCGATCCCAGGGAGCCTCAGATATCGATTTTGAACGAAATCGGTACAATAACAGAAAATTTCAAAATGGCGTTGACTTTTTTTCAATTTTGGTAACAGTTTCCTGTTTTGTGATCCTAAGGATCCTCAGATATCGATTTTGAACGAAATCGGTACAATAACAAAGAATTTCAAAATGGCGCTGACTTTTTAAAATTTTGGTACCAGTTTCCTGTTTTGCGATCCCAGGGAGCCTCAGATATCGATTTTGAACGAAATCGGTACTATAACAGAAAATTTCAAAATGGCGTTGACTTTTTTTCAATTTTGGTAACAGTTTCCTGTTTTGTGATCCTAAGGATCCTCAGATATCGATTTTGAACGAAATCGGTACAATAACAAAGAATTTCAAAATGGCGCTGACTTTTTAAAATTTTGGTACCAGTTTCCTGTTTTGCGATCCCAGGGAGCCTCAGATATCGATTTTGAACGAAATCGGTACAATAACAGAAAATTTCAAAATGGCGTTGACTTTTTCAAATTTTTGTAACAGTTTCCTGTTTTGTGATCCTAAGGATCCTCAGATATCGATTTTGAACGAAATCGGTCAATTAACAAAGCATTTCAAAATGGCGCCGAATTTGGGTTAAATTTAAAAATGATGCAGGCGAAGCTGCCGGCAAACCTGTAGTATTTTTATAAGTCGACAAATTCAAACTCAAACTCAAACATTTATTTATTCAATTAGACTTCTTCGAGAAGCACTTTTGAAACGTCAATACATATTTTTATCATTTACCACCGATTCGGAAAGCAGTATCTATGGAGAAGAATCGGCAAGAAACTCCATAGTTGCTCTTTTAAATCATTTCAGTATTACAATTTAATTTTACAAAATATGTAAGTAACCGTACGTATACTACGACACTATATTATTACATTAATTAATAAAACATATTTTGTAAATGCACCTGCAGGTCACTCCATCAAGTCCGGAGGTAAGGTCTCAACATAACTAACAAAATGAGCCCAAACTCGGCACACCTAGCTCTAACCATCTTTTAGTTCCAGTAGCAGTCTTCGAAGTACACCTGCAGGTCACTCCATCAAGTCCGGAGGTAAGGTCTCAACATAACTAACAAAACGAGCCCAAACTCGGCATACCTAGCTCTACTCGTCTATTAGTTCCAGTAGCAGTCTTCGAACTTTCGAAGTACACATGCAGGTCACTCCATCAAGTCAGAAACTAAATATGAAATTTATAATCCCACAAGTATGAAAAACTATAAATAAAATCTTTCCTTGGTGTGCCTTGGTTGTCGGTGCAGAATGCGTCAATGATCAAGTTTATTAGGTCAAATATTTTGTATACGTACAGCGATCTTTTCGTAAACGAGGAACTGCTTACAAGCGTCACAGCGTCTACTCACAAAGGCGTCCGAGCGCCGACTAAATTACTAAAATATTTCATTACAAATTTTATCAAGATAGTGACAAATAAAATAACCCTTATTTCAATGCAATAAGTATCACGCGTTACAGCTAAATATGTGAAAAAATAAGATTTGATTTTAATTTTTTTCTTAGCCTATTTGTAACATTTTGATAGTTTTATCTAGTACCTTTTTGAGTTAGACATGTCTACTTACTTAAAATATTTTTAAATAAATCAATTTGTTTTATTAAATACAAGAAAAATGCTCGTTTATTCAGCACGATATTGTCAATTTTGTGTGAAGAGGCAACGGAAATTATTTTTTTCAATATTATAAACCAAAATTTTCGACTTAAAAATTAGTACCACTTAAAGATTAAGGAGTAATCTATTTATGGTAATTATTAGTTAAATTTGGTTTTGTACTATTTCGCCGCAAAATGCACCGAAAAACTGCTTATTTTAGTCAGATTCGTAAACGCGTCCTTAACCTAGATGTTAGCTCAGATATTAGTTTACGGTAGCGTGAATATATCGTGGACGGACTTACTATATTAAGATTCATAAAATTATTAAAACTATAAAAAAGCTGTAATAAAATTAAAGCTTTTAATTACAGCTTTTAAGTTCTCATTTAATTTTGGTCACGTAATTCGCGTAAAAAACTAAATCTGTGAAAAAATCCAAATAAATAAATTTAAAGCTTCAATTGCTCACTTTTTGTAAGGAATTTAATTATAAGCTTGTTACTCAAGTCCATAAAAAATCCCAAATTTTTACCCAACCCTATAAAGTCTATGAAAATGTATATACTTAGCTTGCTATCCTTATTACCGTTACTTGCAAAAATTTAAAAAAAAAAACATTTCCTTAAAGCTTTAGTTACACATCAACAAAATCTAGGTAGGTGTATAATATTTGGTAATGCATTAAAATAAAAAAAATTAAACATGGTATAGTTGAATTATCATTAACTTAGGGCCGATTTTTCAATGCCCAGATAAACAGTCTAATAACTACCCCTCGAATAGATTTATTCAATTGCTTATCTAACTCATAACGGCTCGCCTATTTTTCAATCGTGATTTATTTGATGAATAACTATCTGACCAAATATTTCCATATTGGCAGCTCTGCTCTTGGAGTGGCGAAACAAACATATTAAATTAGTCAGGTTAGAGCGGGATAGAGTCAACTTGCAATATGTCAACAACCGTCATTATGACTCACGTCAGGAGTGCATTTTAAGTTTATCTTGTGTTTGATTCGAGTAAAGAGTTTTGATTAAATTTGTGTTAAAATTTATATATTTTACGATGGAAACGACATAAAGGCAGCGTCCGGCAAATTTTCAATGGCATGATCATCAGTAGGTACTATCAAAAACATCAATTTCAATATGATTTTAATTGATAATTATTTTATAGAAAGAGGCTTTATTGTAAAAATTCTACGCTCTATGTTATTACATACGAAAATATCCCAAATTTGACGCGTCAGTTGTCAACTCAAACGTCTAATCGTCGAATAGCACGCTATCTGGCCGTTGGAGCAGCAGATAGATTTATTCCTCAAATAACGTAGTTATTCGATAGATAAGTCCTATTCGTCTATTGAAAAATTGAATATTTTGTTAACTGAAGAATAAAGTCTATCTAGCTGTTTATCTGGGCATTGAAAAATCGGCCCTAAATAACTTTAAAAATATGTTAAAAATATATAACAACAATATGAAATACAGATAAACCATAAAACATAGGTCTAAAAGAATATTTTTCATGAAATTCACAGAACTAATATGAAACAGTCGTGATATATTACAGACTGTTTCTATTAACGCCATCTGTAGGATGTTTTATTGGAATAATTTGTAACCGAAGGTTAGAATAATTTCTAGACACGAAAGAAATTCAGGTCTTTTATTAGGAAGATTATATATTTTTGGGAATAATAAACTATAGGAACAGTAGATATTAATCTTTATTTAAAAATATAATAATGAAATATCGCTTTAAAAATATTGTTTTTCACTTTGAATTTCCACTAAAAGAGCCAAAGGAAACTTAAGTTTAGTTATCTTTAGGTTTTATCTGGGAAATTTATATAAAAAATAGACAAAGTGTCAGTGTTTTTATAAAACTATTTTATAACATAGAGTTCGTGTCTGCAGGAACGATGCGTCTGGAAAAATTAACGGTTAGATGGCTTATTAATATATTACATGGATTAAAAAATGTTTGATTTAGAATAAACTACGTAACAAAAGGTACATGGACAATGGAAATTGGTCTGTATCGAAAATAAAAAGGAAAACAAACTAGTTAATTGAAAGTTATTAAATTCGATTTCCAAGTAAGTCAAATGACGTATATAAAACCATATAAGTATATTGTTTTGAACCTCTAAACATAAAGTTAATAAATTTCTATTGTATTTACAACAATAATATAATAGGTAGGTAAGTAAGAAGTTGTCGGTAATAAAGAAATTCTCCATGAAAATTTAATCAGAAAAACATAATAGAGTCATACACGTGTTAATTATTATTTAATACTCTCATTTACAACTTAAACACTGCAGATGCATTTAACGTAATAATTTCAGAGAATTGTAGAAAACCTCAAAGGAAATTGAACACAACTCGGCGAATTCAAAGCGGTGAATAGTTAAACAGCTTAATGAATAAATTAAAACCTGCAGCCGCTGCATATTTAATTTACCAGCATAATATTTTATATTTAACTATGTACTATTTGGTACTATTATACCATTTTTCTTACTAATATTATAAATACGAAAGTTTGTAAGGATGTGTGTGTATTTGTTACTCTATCACGAAAATACAACTGAACCGATTACGATGAAATTTAGCACACATATAGAAGGTAACTTGGATTAACACATAGGATAGGATTTATCCCGGAAATCCCACGGGAACGGGAACTATGCGGGTATTTCTTTGAAAATGCGGGCGAAGCCGCGGGCGGAGAGCTATTAATATTATAAAGAGGTATGTAAATGTGTCTTTGTCTGTAGGTACTACTGATTTTGACTGACCGGTTGGCTTAGTTGGTAGTGAACCTGCCTTCCAAGCCAGAGGTCGTGGGTTCGAATCCCCGACCAGGGCAAATATTTGTGTGATGAACATAGATATTTGCTCTGTGTCTGGGTATTAATTATATATCTATATAAGTAATTGTTACATACATATTTTTATCAGCAATCTGGTTTCCATAACAAAACCGAAAGCTTAGTATGGGATCAGATCGAAAGTGTGAAAATTGTCTTGAAATATTTAGTAGATAATAATCCATGAACAATATTAAAAAAAAGTAAATCTCACTTCTTCATGTTAATGGTAGTCATAAAAAATTTAAGATATACTTTCAATGCCCCGCAATTTCACTCGCAAAGTCTTCGCAATTATTTTTCAGCTATTTTTCAAGCTTATTAAGCTTATAGGTACGTACGTTATTTTTACAGCATGTACACACACAGGTCAATATTAATGTTTAAACAAGAAATAAGTGTATATTTTCCATCCAAGAGAGTATTTTTGCTATAAATTTCTACGGAAGCTTGTAAATAGTTACGATGTCAGGAAATGGTCCGAGAGCCGACCGTAGTTTTATGTTCAACATCACATATTTATTTATTCGGTTCCTTTAGTAGCACTATAGAATAACTTATTTATAAGTAGATACTTTCATACCAATTTCCTCTGCACTATCTGTTTTGAAAAAATACATTTTTCATCTTATGCTAGGAATTACAATTTGCCAGGCATATCATACGAACTTCAAACTAATTATTATGAACAATTGATATGAAAATTATCATGATTTTTAAAAGCAACCTAGTTTAATAAGGTGTTTACGTTTCATAAATAAAATAGTGACAGAATGACATACCTACCTACCTATCTTAAAAAAATCAATTTTAATGAAAACTATAGTATAATTGTCATCTTAAAAAAATAGTAGGTATATGTTACATAAAATTCGTTATTTTAACCAAAGCCCACGTAAATCTCACATTCCCTTACTTAAATTCTAAATAAATAAAGCTGTATTGTTTCTCTTCGACAGAGGACGGTTGACATATTGCCTCAAGTTAAGTTGCTTACAGAAAATAAAAACACGCAATCCCTGTGAAAGTGGGTGCTCAAATATTTAAGAAGTCTATAAAAATACATTCAGCATCCTGTACTATGTTCGTAGATGTAGTAGACTAGATGCGACTCTATTTAGTCAAATATAAAATGTTTTATTTTAACACTAACACAATAATTGATTTGTTTGTTCAATCAAATGTTATATTGGTAAAATTATTTTTTTATAGCAAGGGTTGTTTAGTGAAATGAAATTCATAAGAATTTCACGTTTATAAATGAAATAAATTATTATTAATTTTATGAATATGTTAAATTTTTCGGTTCAAAATAGATTAATAATACCGTAGTTTATTATGACTCACCGTTACAATAGCTGCATTTCAAAATTGTGAGAAATAAGTTTTTAAAACTACTGCATTCGGTGACTTATAATCTCGTTTTCTGTATCATACTTTGTGAAAAATATGAAATAATATTTTTATCACTATACACGTTTAAAAATAAAACTGTTGGGTTTTAAAATGCTTAGTTAGCGGCTGTTTTATTAAATTACTAACTCGTGGCTTCGCGTGCGGTTGACGTTATCGCTATGCAAATTCCATCGCTAATTTCACCCCTTGAAGTTTTATTTTTGTGACTTTATCTGTTTTGAGATTCTAACTATATTTAACGTTATATAAATCTCCTGTTGTGTTTGTTTATTCTACTATAGATCAATATTATTTTGTAATTTAACACTTAAAGGTGCATTTAAATAAGTTTAAAAATACTGTTTGAAACCCAAATAAAATAATGAATAAATCGCGCTTGAAAACCGTGACCGGGATCTTCGAAGTTTATCCATATTAATCTTTTAGTATAAGAGAGGAAAAATTATGAAAGAATACACAGACTTTTATATTCTATTAATAGAGGGAGTATAGAGCTAAAAATCAATAAATTTGTAAAAAAAATATATTTAGTAAAGCTGGGCCACACTGCGGTATCCAGGTAAACATAAAGCAATGTCTATAACCATTGCAATATATTCTGAGATCAAATATTCAGGTCCGGGATCGCGGGAAGCCTCACTGCCTGGACTGCTTTATAGAATTTTATATAGCGCTCAATGTTTCAACATAGAGCCTCTTTGTGGGTACAGTAAATATGTATTTACACTATCTGAACATACATTTGGGGTTGTTTCCTCATTTAAATAGTTAAAAGTGATATTTTGAAACATGTAGTTAAAGTGTTGGTGAAAAAGAGTTCTGTACAGTCACGAGCAATAATATATGCCTAGGGGGCGATGTGCAAAAATATCTGTCACTAGAACAAATTCAATAATATCTGTCTGCCCGTATACAGCAAAAATATCTGACATTAGTAGGCAGCATAATAAAGTGGCATCAAAATTATGTGACGAATATGTACAGCAAATAATTGTGATAACCTCTCACAGCATAAATATGTGACGTCGCCTAGGAGGCAATAATATCTGACACGATTATATTTTCAGTTGAATTTAAAATTTACAAAACAAATAAATATTATTTACGTTATTTATTGTATGCATACTACATTTATGTCTAGATATATCATAATATTATATCACGATTAAATTGAAATATTCACTAAGTGATATATTTTCTATGATCTATCCGCGGATAGCATGTCACATTTCGAATTTATTTTGTTTTGTTTGACGTTAGCGGCTTTTGACATAATAATTATATACCTATGTCGCAGTCATCTGGTAGAATTTGCTATTTGATTGAATGACTGGCGCGTTCATTTCATTCATGGCGACATTTATTTAATGACTAAAGGACAACTCGTCAATTTCTAAACGTCATTTAGCACAGTAGTCGTTGGTCTGGATATGGTGGTGTGGTTGAGTTCGATATAATTTTTAAATACACAAAAATAGGCGCCAGCGCTGCTCGCAACCGTCTTCTTGTGGATAGTGTAAATTCTCAGCAACTTTTGTTTTTCAATGAACGCAATAGTCATCTATCTATACATATATAATAAATCTGTAGAAGGGTCAATTCTGTACATTGAAAATATTGAAAAAATAAATAGCAGGGGGTGTTACTGGATCGATACCAAACCCAAATATGTAATTAAAAAAATTTTTGTCTGTCTGTCTGTCTGTCTGTCTGTATGTTCAGGCATCACGTGAAAACTAACGGTTCGATTTCGATGAAACTTGGTATAATTATACCTTATTATCCTGGGCGTAAAATAGGATACTTTTTATCCTGGAAAAATACGCAGAAAAAATTAATCTTAATTTTTCAGTTTTATCCATAGACGTTGTTTTGTAGAACCGCGAACACACGTTGCGTATTATTATAGGCCTACCCGTATTTGGGTCCAATAGATATTTATAAGATGTCATTGTCAGAGTTACTCAAAATGGAGAAATAAACCATCCACGCGAAGACCGACATCCGCGCGGACGGAGTCGCGGGCGGAAGCTAGTTCAACAATATGCCGAGCCTTAATACATCCGAGCCTTACATCCGGATTATAACATAGCCCTTAGGCTATGTTATAATCCGCTAACTAGTTGGACGTTGAGTGACGGTTGCAAAATCAACGTTCGGCCTAGTCATTCAATTGAATATCGTCATTCAATGATCGCGTTAGACATATACCGGCGCTCTATGTTATAATATATCAAACATGTCATGGACGCCAGATATTATTGCCACCTAGTTGATGTCACATATTTATGCTCTTTGTAAGGAATCAATGCAAAATACAGAAATATGAAATTGTGTCAGATATTATTGCTTTCTAGTTGATGTCAAATATTTATGCTTTTTGTGAGGAACCAATGCAAAATACAGAAATATGAAATTGCGTCAGATATTATTGCCTCCTAGTTGATGTCAGGTATTATTGCTTCCTAGTTGATGTCAAATATTTATGCTTTTTGTGAGGAATCAATGCAAAATACTTAAATATGAAATTTTGTCAGATATTAATTGCCTCCTAGTTGATGTCAGATATTATTGCGTCCTAGTTGATGTCACATATTTATGATTTTTGTGTGGAATCAATGCAAAATGCAAAAATATAAAATTGTGTCAGATATTATTGCCACCTGGACGATGTCACACATTTATGCTTTTTGTGAGGAATCGATGAAAAATGCAGAAATATAAAATTGTGTCAGATAATATTGATATTATTGCCACCTTTTTTTTTAATAGTGGGGAAATCTTCCAAAGATACCCACGGCCCCCGGGGAAGGAGCCGTGGGTTATGTCGGATTCTTACCGACTAAAACCCCACTGTGTTCCGTCGAGCCGCTTTAATGATGGGGCCGCGGGTATTTGTTAGAATTCTTCCGCGACCCCCTCGGCGGCAGCCCATCTCCAGGCCAGACGCAAGCCAAGAACAGGAAAGGAGGTTTGCCTGCTCTTCCCTCCCGTTGGCAGCATGAGCGGAACACGTCTCAAGTCGCCTCACCGCACCGGACGATGGATTACATTCCCCGTTCCACCGCCCGGCATATTATTGCCACCTAGTTGATGTCACATATTTATGGTTTATATGAGGAATCACATCGAAATATAGATATATAAAATTGTGTCAGATATTATTGCCTCCTAGGTGACGTCACATATTTATGCTGTGTGAGGTTATCACAATTATTTGCTGTACATTTTCGTCACATAATTTTGATGCCACTTTATTATGCTGCCTACTAATGTCAGATATTTTTGCTGTATACGGGCAGACAGATTTTATTGAACTCGTTCTTGTGACAGATATTTTTGCTAATCTGCAAATAGTAATATATTTATGCTTCTGACTGTACCATGTACTATTGTCACTGGGAAGATAAAATAGTAATTATTTAAAGGAAATTTTCCTGTTATTGTCCTTTATCTATACGTATGATCTCCCCAATTTCAAAAACTAATAATGTCATAAAATCTATAACCACAGATCATATAATGCTTACCGCCCGCGGCTTCGCCCGCTTTCTCTAAAACGATTTGAGATTTAAACTGTCCTATCTCTCAAGTTGGATCGAACTGCACATGGTGTGCGAATTTTATTATAATCGGTTAAGTGGTTTAGGAGTCCATTGAGGACAAACATTGTAACACGAGATTTATATATATTAAGATTATACTGGTACGAAGTATCTATAATTTATGCTATTGTTACAGACATTCAGCTGTCGACGTAGTCGGTGAAGTTAAAAGGGACCAGCGATGGCAGCAAACAGACGGAGACAGGTAAACTAATATGTATGCATATTAGCCATACTTAACTATTATGATTTATTTAGAGAACATCATTTATAAAGGTTATCACTACATAGTATAAAACAAAGTCGCTTTCTCTGTCCCTATGTCCCTTTGTATGCTTAAATCTTTAAAACTACGCAACAGATTTTGATGCGGTTTTTTTTATTGATAGAGTGATTCAAGAGGAAGGTTTTAGTATATAATTTATTAGGTTTTAGACAAAGCGGGCGAAGCCGTGGACGGTAAGCTAGTATATTATATCCTAGACAGCTGGTCACATCTTAAAAGTCTTCATCAGTTTAATTGTATTGCAGTAAGTATGTTATTTTAATTACACATTTTTTTAATTGTATTTAATATTTATCTTCTTCTTTGCGACATGTACCTAATCCAAATTTTATATTATAAATACGAAAATGTCTATCTTTGCTTGACACTTCAATCACTGAACCGATTTGGATGAAAATTGGTACAGAGATAGCTTTAGATCTGAGAAAGGACATAGGATAATTTTATCCCGAAATTTCCACAGGAACGTGAACTATGTGGGTTTTTCAAAGCTAAAATAGGATATTAATTGTTCGTGATGAAAATAATCAATGATCTATGTACTTTATGAAATCTATTTCGCAGAATTATTGCGCTTTCAAATGTGTAATTCTATTAATAGTTGATTGATTTTAATGCGGTTTAACTGAAATTGAATGTAAGGGTTTTGGATAGTAATTAATAACTCAATAGTTGCAGAGAATTTCATTAATTTTGGAAATGCAATCAAAACCTTGACATGATGATTAAAACACAAAGAAAAGTTTATTAAAAGTACAAAATTTTAAAAGAGCAACTATTTAGTTTCTTGCCGGTTCTTCTCCATAGATACTGCTTTCCGAATCGGTGGTAAATGTTAAAAATATGTTACGACAATTGAAAAGTGCTTCTAGAAGAATTCTATTAAAATAAATGTTTGAGTTTGATTTGAAAATAAATTTGAGGTTTTTGATAAAAAATGATACAGGGTTGTTATCAGCATAGTGATCATTATAATTACTTCATGCCTTTGATTAAAATGGAGAATTTACTTAGAATCATTTACTTACAATCCAAATAATTAGATAACCCAATATTTCATTAAAAAGCCAATTCTGCAAAGTATAAAGTATTTGACAATGGACAAATTTGATTTAAATTTTCTGCGATTCCTCTCAATAGGTACAACTTCTTCCAGTGAATGTAAATGAATAAAGTCTTTACAAAAAAGAATATAAGTACTTCTTATTAAATTAAATTGAATGAAGATAAATTTGATTATAAATTTTCTCTCTCAGTAGATTCGGCTTTCCAAAGGTGATATATAAATTAGTTGCTATTTGAAATAAGTTATATTCGCAAAACCCACGCAAAACCCATTAATAATAATTTTTTAAACTGACACTGCTCAAAAATGTATAAATAAATAACACAGATTTTGAATCAAGACATATTATATCTTAGTGCAAATATGAAATTGTAAGTTGATGAACACCTCTCTTATTCATAAAGCAGACCCGCCTGTGTTACGTTTCTAATTGTGGAAAGCGAAACTACACATGGTTTAAGTGATTTTGCTTAATATCACTGTAATTTGTGAACTGTTAAATATATAAAAATAGTATTACATAAGTACATTAGGTATATGTTATGTTAATGGTAAACGTAAAACGTCGCGATTGTTTCATGATGACTCAGGTGTTCTATGATCATTGCATCTCAGCCTGTCACATATTATATGAATCTACATTCTACATATTCATAAATTTGACTCTATAATTCACAAATATGTAATCTCTCCAGACTATCAGCCTACCCAAGCGGTGACCGCTCGACTCTGCTGCGCGCGCACGCAGCCAAGTCAGCGGAGTGCAGCCAAGGCTCGCCACGTCCTCGCCGCACGCCGCGCGAGTCGCGGCGCGTATCGCTCGCGCAGGCGCCGGGCTACGTGCAGCTCAACCAGTACCGCCTGCTGGAGCCTATTGGTCAGGTCTGTACAACTGTCAACCTAAACAGGCGTTGACAGGTAGACTCTGCTGCGCGTGCATGCAGCCAAGTCAGCAGAGTGCAGCCAAGGCTCGCAGCGCCATAAATTTAATGGTAGAAGATTGAAGCCTTAACACAATTTTAACAATTACCATATTTAAAACTATGAATGATAATAGAATAAAACCATTTTACCATATTTATTTTACCAACAAGCAACCAACCCACAAATAGATAACAAATTATCTGATGAATATAAATTATCAACAATAATTAATATTGTTCAATGATTTCAGGGTTCATACGGGATCGTCAAGCTAGCATATAATGAAGAGGATGACACACATTATGTATGTATAATCCTTTAAACATTTCAATATTTTTTGTCGTTTAAAATAAGCTTCTTTTTTCCTAAACATTAACCAAAAGTTAAAAGTCCTTATTCCTTTCCTTAGTTTCCTGCCTTTAGAACCTGTAGATTTTAAACCTTATTAGAAATTTTAAAATTAATAAGTATGTTCTATTTTCACGTCCAACTGTTCGAACTAATTTTAATGAAACATAGAAATAGAAGTAGATTAGACCACGAAGGAAATAGGACACAATTTATCGGGATAACAATCTGCAAGGGAGTAAAATACGATAAAATTATGAAATAGCAGCGTCAGTTCAATTGCACGTAGGCGAAACGTGGGCAGAAACCTAGTTATTGTTTACTAGTAGCTCGGTTATACCAATAAACGTTTGAAATTAAGGCGCGGAATGGAGTAAAACCCAGCTCTAGCCGTTTTTTGTACTGTTTTCTGGAGCTATCTCCTTCTTATCCAAAAGATATATCAACTAAATAAAAATACATTAAATTTCTACATATTCTTGGCTCAAAAATGGTAAAAGTGTTTTGTAATTTTTTTGACTTAAAGTTTAATTAATCTCCTCCCAAAGAAATCCCAGAAATTAGAAATAATTATGTATACCGTGTATCTCCTCTTAAACTAATGATTCTTTTGTTTTGGTATTTACACTATTGGATAGGCAATTTCATTACGAAAATAATGGTAAGAATTTTTTTTGGATAGGACCTAAACTAGATTTTATAAACATTTTATTCAAAATTTTGGGCGTATTCGCAACTATATCTCTTGCGCTTGTATGGGAGAATGGAGATTCAGTCGGCCGCTAGGTCTCGAGGGTGAAGCTTGTGTCGTTTGTCGCCGTGAGCGTCACATGACAATCACGTGACCCATCACCCATGTTTATTCGAATCTACGAATATCAAACAATAAGCGAGGAATAGACGCTACTACTATTAATTTATAGTGAGATTTTAGAAATCATCAATAATATAATAACTGGTCAATGAGCTTTAGTTATTATAATTATAATTATAATTATGATATTATGTATTTAGTTTTTCAAACATTCAAATGCTTTATAAATATAATTTTTTTAATAATCGAAAATATTTTATAAAAATTATTATTGTATTTTTTAACATTTTACTTTTTAAATTTTTAGTGAGGTATTAGGATTAGACAAACAACATTTTAAGTTTTAAGTATACTACTTTTTGTCATGGGTGTCATTTTCATGGTTTTTGCGGTAGCTATTACCCAATATGAGGTCAAACTAAAATCCAAGATGGCGCCGATAAAAATTTTACATCTTTTTGTCATGGGTGTCATTTTCATGGTTTTTGCGGTAGCTATTAACCAATATGAGGTCAAAATTAAAACCCAAGATGGCGCCGACGATAATTTTACATCTCTTTGTCATGGGTGTCATTTTCATGGTTTTTGGGGTACCTATTAACCAATATGAGGTCAAAACTAAAATCCAAGATGGCGCCGAGAAAAATTTTACATCTTTTTGTCATGGGTGTCATTTTCATGGTTTTTGGGGTACCTATTAACCAATATGAGGTCAAAATTAAAATTCAAAATGGCGCCAACGAAAATTTTACATCTTTTTGTCATGGGTGTCATTTTCATGGTTTTCGGGGTAGGTATAAACCAATATGAGGTCAAAACTAAAATTCATGATGGCGTCGACGAAAATTTTAAATCTTTTTGTCATGGGTGTCATTTTTATGGTTTTTGTGGTAGCTTATATTATGAGGTCAAATCTAAAATACAACCAGGCGCTGACAAAATTTTGACATTTTTTCGAAATGGATGTCATTTATGTGGTTTTTCTTACAATCGTTTACATATTAATCGAACAGAATTCAAATTATGTGGTTCAGGTGTAGCTTTTTGAAGTGAAAGTTCTATAGGCACGTTGAGAGTAAAATTTCAAGGTCGCGTCATGGTAATACTGTCACGTCATGGAGTAAGGCGGCGATTTTCGTATCTATGAATCTTACCAAAGAAGTTTCACTTCTGACATGTGTTCTCGGCTCACGCGCTCTTTTTTATTTTATTCTCTTCGTTTTAGTATATTAGATGAACTCTATTTTAAACAAAGTTGAGCGAATACAGTTAAAAAGCGAATATCTGTCGTAATATTAACACAGATTTGCGTTTTACATTACATTTTTATATATGTATTTCAATAATAAATGCTCTTTAAAATGATGATTTCTCCCGTAATATATAGGATTCGACTATACATATAGCAAATTTGAGTATAATTTACACCGTGGCTCAAATAATATCACAAAATTCGCTTTCGTGATAGATCTTGTTTTTGATACATAAAACAAGGCCTTGGAAGCGAAATTTTCTCCTTTAAAGTAAACTAAAACAAAATAACAAATACAAGCTATATAGTCGAATTCTTGAAAATGACACCCATGACGAAAAGATGTAAAATTTTCGTCGGCGCCATCTTGAATTTTAGTTTTGACCTCATATTGGTTAAAACCTACCCCAAAAACCATGAAAATGACACCCATGACAAAAAGATGTAAAATTTTCGTCGGCGCCATCTTGAATTTTAGTTTTGACCTCATATTGGTTAATGGTACCCCAAAAACCATGAAAATGACACCAATGACAAAAAGATGTAAATTTTTTCTCGGCGCCATCTTGTAGGTA
The DNA here is from genome assembly GCF_905220415.1 of Colias croceus. Taxonomy (NCBI): domain Eukaryota; kingdom Metazoa; phylum Arthropoda; class Insecta; order Lepidoptera; family Pieridae; genus Colias; species Colias croceus. The sequence continues at coordinate 9,488,668 of NC_059555.1, forward strand.
AGTAATGTGACGAATATAATAATATTTATTTCATTCCGACCGTTTCTCGGAATAACATACATTTTCTTAGAATTGTATACAATGCCGGATTTAATACATTGCCGGTAACATAATATGTATGACAATTCTTAAAAAGTATTTTATGCGTTTCTTAAAAAGCTTCGATATTGCATACAATTCCTAGGGGTGTTATAAAACACTCACACTTTTTTAAGTTGGTTGAATATACTAACATACTTTACGCTGTCGCACTAGACTATTAAAGGTTTATGTATTTGTGTATAAAAGTTGGTGTATTTAAGGTTTTATTTACATTCATGTATATTTATTTCAACTAGAAGTCCTTCAAACAATTTGGCGACAGTTTTTGTAGAACATTTGAATGGGATTGTGTATTTAAAGAAATATAAAAATATCACCGAATGATGATCATTACAGAGTACCATCAATTTTGATTCATTTTAAAAATTTAATATAAAATTTATCCATATGACTATAATTTAACTCTGAATTGGTAAAGACCAAAATTATGTGTATGCACCATTATAATTTTTTTCTATAAAAAAATATTTTAATTGTATGCCATGTCTGTTACTTCTGAGCTCTGTGAATTTTACTTGTATTTGAAACAGTTCACGCGGATGCGCGTTAGGTGGCGCAAGAATTATTTGCGAAGTATTGTAGAAGCGGCGGATAGCTGTGGTTCGGGAAAGAAGTGTGAATGCTCAAGGTCACTCGCTCAGGGAACGACCTTAAAAAATAATTCTAAATGCTAGATAATTTATGCGATAACTGAAGATATTTTTTATTTTTCCTCCTTAACATTTTAACTAATTTCTTTTTTCATTTAACAGTGATACGTAAATGAAAGGCGGGCTTCAACGACAGACTGATTTATTACAAAAGAAATAGATTTACCCTCAACCATAATAATTAATTTGTAACTTATTCTAAACTACCGTTATTACACTCCTCCGCAACAAGATCACAATAACATAATATAGTACAAGTAATTAACACACAACTTAAAAGACACAACAGTAATTAACATACAAACTTAAAAGACAGCTTGGAACATAATAAACATAAAGAAACGCCTTGATCGTACAACTATACATATAAATTATAAATACCATAACCCAAATTACATATACTTAATATAATATAAATACTACTAGAACCTAAATTACATATACTTCGTTACAATAATTTTTTTGCTCGATTAATTGCACGCAGTGCACGAGCGGACATTTGTGATGTCTCAGGGCTAACCTGCGACGCCGTTGGTGCCGCCTCTACGCGGGCCGGTGGGGACAGCCCTGCAGTCTCTGACTGGTGATTTGTTTCGTCATCACTGTCTGCGTCTTCCCACGTCTCCCCCTCGAGTTTTTTACCGCCCTCAAGGTCACCCGCGTCGTTTGCACAGGTGGCATTTGTTCGTGTTAACGAGAACCTATTTCTCGCGGATATTATTTGATCGACGTGCCTTCGCCACTCGATGCCGTTTCCTAACTCGACTTTATATGAAACCGGTCCTGTCTTTTTAGAAACAGTGCCCTCTACCCACTTATCTTCCTTAGACCTATAATCCCTCGCGAGCACAGCATCCCCTACGCTAAACTCCCGTAGCTTCGCCGAACTGCGCGCGATTTGCTTTTCCTGTTTATCGCGAACCGCAGCCGCCACGTCGGGTCGCAATGCGTCCAGGCGACTGCGTAGGCGTCGTCCTTGTAGTGCTAATGCTGGTGATATACCCGTCGTGGCGTGCTCACAATTGCGATATTTAAAAAGAAATTTATTTAGTGCTGTGCTCACGTCCTCGCCTTCAAATAACGCTCTTTTAATTGTTTTTTTAATTATTTTAACGGCGTTTTCCGCCGCCCCGTTCCCTTGTGGCCGATAAGGGGCCGAAGTCGTGTGCCTAATACAATTATTTTTACAATAAGTCTTAAACTCATACGAAGAAAAGGGTGGACCGTTATCAGTTACAAGTTGCGATGGTAGACCGAACCTTGCGAATATGCCTCTCAAAACTTTTATAGTGAAATCAGCATTCGTATACCGCATTGGATAAGCTTCAATCCACTTAGAATGTGCGTCCACTAAAATTAAATAGCGTACACCCCCGCAATCTGCAAAATCTGCGTGAACGCGCTGCCACGGGTGCAGCGGGAGCTCCCACGGGTGCAGCTGAGCTCGCGCCGGCGCGTCCAGCACCGAGCGGCACGCCGAACACGACCTACATGTTTCCTCAATATCCTTATCTAAACTCGCCCAGTATACATAATTTCGTGATAAAGTTTTCATTTTATTCATACCAAGGTGCCCTTCATGAATCTCCTCTAAAATTTTGTTTTGTAAAACGTAAGGAATGACTATTCTATATTTATATATAACGCACCCCTGTTCAACCACAAAATCATGTTTTCTAGCAAAATAAGGTTTCTCCTCATCGCAACTCGGACTAAGCGGCCAGCCAAAAAGAATATACCGCTTAATTTTACACAATAAGTTGTCACGTTCCGTTTCCGCAGCGACATCGCTGTAACAAACAGGTAATGCGTCCGCAACTAAATTTAAATAATCTACTGAATCTGTAATGTGACCCTCTCGTGCTAACGGTAACCTCGATAACGCATCAGCTGGACCGTTGTCCGCTGACCTAACAAATTCAATTTTAAAATCGTATGCAGCCAGACGCGCTGCCCATCGCTGCAAACGGCTCGCTGCCGTCTGCGGAATACCGCCCTTACTGCCAAAAATATATGTTAGTGGTTGGTGATCTGTGCGTAATGTGAATCGTCTACCGAATAAATACTGGTGGTGTTTCGTTACACCGAACAAAATAGCGAGCGCTTCTTTGTCCAGTTGGCTGTAATTACGTTCAGCCGAGTTAAGCGTGCGCGACACACAGCTTACCGGCCGCTCGCTGCCGTCCGCGTAGCGATGCGCCAGCACAGCGCCCATCCCGTACGCGCTACTATCCACCGCCAATACTAACTCGCGTCCTTCCTCGTAATGTGCCAAACACCGTTCATTTAAGAGTGATCGCTTTGCCTCATTAAACGCTTCCCTACAGTTTGAATCCCATTTCCAGTTCACGTCCTTTTTTAATAAATTATGTAAAGGTTGTAATATAGTACTTAAATTAGGAATAAATCGACCGTAATAGTTGAGCATGCCTAGGAAACTCTTAAGTTGCGAAACATTATTAGGTGTGGGTGCACTGGAAATAGCTTCCAACTTTTCTGGATCCGGCCGTAATCCCTCCTTATTTATAATAAACCCTAAATATTTCACATAATCTTGCAAAAATTTACATTTACTTAATTTAACAGTGAGCCCCATTTCCCGTAACCGTTCGAGCACTAATTTCAAATTTTTCATATGTTCCGAATTATTAGAACCCGTTATACAGATATCATCTAAAAATACGACACATCCCGTCACTCCCCGGAGGGTTTCTTCCATTAATTTTTGAAATTTTTCGGGTATACAAGATAAACCGTACGGGGTGCGCCGGTATGCAAACGTGCCCATATGCGTAGTGATAGCGGTGTACGGTTGTGAATCATCCGAAAGAATACACTGTTCATAAGCGTGCGTTAAATCAATTTTTGTAAATTTCTCGCCTCCCCTTAAGTTAGCAAACAATTCTTCAATACGCGGTAACGGATAAAAATCCCTCTTTAATTTTGGATTAATTGTAATTTTGTAATCACCACAGATTCGAATTTCCCCATTCTTTTTTACGACGGGTACGATCGGGGTCCCGTAGTCTGAATATTCAACGCGATAGATCGAGCCGTCCGCCTCGAGACGAGCTAGCTCCTTCTCAACCCTCTCGCGCAGCGCTAGCGGCACCGGTCTCGCTCGCACGTAAACCGGTTCGTTATCTGCGAGTCGTAATCGAATTGTTTGTTTACAAGTGCCCAACTTATCACAAAATACTTCTGGAAATTCTTTACATAACTGGTTCACGAATTCATCCTCACTGATTTCATTGAGGCGGATTTCTGTAATGTTTAACGCGCGCATCCACTCTCTTCCTAATAAAGGCCGTGCGCCCTGTTTGATTACATATAATCGTAACTCTTTTCTATACACTCTGCCCAGACGTACGTCCACCTCGATGAAACCCAGAGATTGAATTCGTGAACCCGAATAACAACGTAAAATTAAATTATCAGCTTTTATTAATTTATGCGAGAACAAACGATTATACATATCCTCGCTTATTGCCGAAATACGACTGCCCGTGTCCACTTCACATTGAATAAGTTTATTGTCAATTAACAAGTCAACAAAGAATGGTTGGTTACCTCGTGTCGTAACGTCGATGTTGTACAAACCGTCGTCGTCCGACTCGTCGCTTACAAAATTTTGCCGACCTGACACTCGTTTGCACATCACTTTTATATGGCCCCGCTGGCCGCACTCATCACAGTTGTAATGCTTAAACCGACACTTTTCTGCCGCATGCGCCTTGCCGCAGCGCCAACAGTTGCGCCCGCGGTGCCCTAGCGCCTCCGCGCCGGCGGCCGGCCGCGCCTCGAGCGTGCGGCCCGCGCCCCGCGCGCCTGCAGCCCGCAGCGGCCGCGCGCGCTGGCCGGCCGAGCCGCCGCCGCCGCGCGCGTAGTGCAGGCCCTCGCCCGCCTCGCCGCTCGCCGCTGCCGTTGAATCCGTCGTCCCCGCCCCGGTGGAGCCGCTCACTTCTGCATGCTTCTCCGCAGCCTCTAAAGCTAGCGCGAGTTCCACGGCCTCCTTGTATTGAATTTTTTTCTCGGCGAATATTCTGGAACGCATCGCATCGTTCGATAGTCCCGACACGAATTGATCGCGCAGGTTCTCCTCCAGAGTTGAACACGAACTGCATTTACCAAAATTGCAAGTAGCTGCGAGATGCTTTAACGCCTGTAGGTACTCAGTGAGCGATTCGCCGGCACGCTGACGTCGTAATCTAAACACGTGTCTCTCGGCGATCTCGGAACGCTGAGGTTCCAAATGTTCCGTCACAATTTGTATTAATTGTTCATAAGTTTTATTTTCAGGAAAACTCGGAGCACATAGATCGCACATCAACGCGTATGTTTCTTCGCCCACGACCGTTATCAACATGGACACCTTTAAATCGTCACCAATTTCGTTCAATTTAATGTACTGATTTACTCGTCGTATATACGCAGGCCACTGCTTCGAACTCAAATTGAAAGGTTCAATTTTACCGATAGGCATCTTGGATTTCGCAAAAACAAACAGTTTAAACACAAAGGAAAAAAAAATCCTGCCTCGTCGCCAATGATACGTAAATGAAAGGCGGGCTTCAACGACAGACTGATTTATTACAAAAGAAATAGATTTACCCTCAACCATAATAATTAATTTGTAACTTATTCTAAACTACCGTTATTACAAACAGAATCACCAGTTTCAAGTTTTTATATATAAGTAAATTGTTAAGATACTGGCTTTCAGCCCGCGGCTTCGGCTTCGCGGCTGCTTTCTGTAATAAATTATACCTATACCAAAACTTTCCGTGATAATCACTCTATCTATTAAACGAAACCATATCAAAATCAGTTGCGTTGTTTCAAAGATTTAAGCATACAGGTACATAGACAGCGGAAAGCTTTCTTTATACTATATTGTAGTGATTATTATTCTCTAAATGACGGCTTGATGTATAATTGTATTTGAGCAAACTTTAAGCGATTTCGCCGGGCATATGTTAGACATCAATCCACTGTCCATTTAAACTGTAGTTTTTACTATTGATATAAAGAAATGAATCTCATCAAGCTATTAGTATTATCTCACAGGTCATAAAAAATAAATTCATATCATATTATTTCACAGGCCATGAAGATCCTCTCAAAACGCAAGCTGATGCGTCGGGCGGGCCTGTTCGGGCGCCCGCCGCCGCGCCGTCCCGGCCCGCCGCCCGACCCGCTGCAGAACGTTTACAGGGAGATAGCTGTGCTCAAGAAGCTCGACCATCCTAATGTAGTTAAATTAGTTGAGGTAAATATTTGATCCTTTTTAACGATATTAGCTTTGTCTGTATGCTCGTATGTGTATGTAATCGACTTCTTTAGACTCGACTTTTAATCATTATAAACGGACTTTGTGCACGTATGAAGGATCAGTGAATCTATACATATAATAAATCTGTAGAAGGGTCAATTCTGTACATTGAAAATATTGAAAAAATAACTAGCAGGGGGTGTTACTGGATCGATACCAAACCCAAATATGTGATTAAAAAAATTTTTGTCTGTCTGTCTGTCTGTCTGTCTGTATGTGAAGACATCACGTGAAAACTACCGGTTCGATTTCGATGAAACTTGGTATAATTATACCTTATTATCCTGGGCGTAAAATAGGATACTTTTTATCCTGAAAAAATACGTAGAAAAAAAATTAATCTCAATTTTTCAGTTATCCATAGACGTTTTTCTGTAGTAGGTACCGCGAACACACGTTGCGTATTATTATAGACCTAGCCGTATTTGTGTCCAATAGATATTTATAAGATGTCATTGTCCGAGTTACTCAAAATGGAGAAATAAACCATCCACGCAAAAAACCGACATCCGCGCGGACGGAGTCGCGGGCGGAAGCTAGTATATAATAATTTCATGAATTTATCTTGTTAAAGCATGTTTTTTTTTGTATTTATTATTTAAGTAGAGCTATCTTTTTCACATCAAAAGCTCTGTTAGTTACAATACTACGTCTTGTAAAATTGTTCAATAGGATGTTATCATCATTGTCTTTTACTTCTACTTTAACCTTACTGTTATTTTATTCTTGTAAACAGTGTGTATATTGATTTTAATTTCTTTAAACAGTATGTATAAGTTAAAAGTACGTTTTATCCCATTAATTTCAAATAAGTCTGTCTAGTTACTTGGAAACAGTTTGAGTATCTCACACAACAACAAATAAAATAATCTTTATTAAACTGTCTTGAACTCTAACAATAGCTATATTTTTCTAATAAATATCCTCTCGTTACTGAGCCAGAGAGTTACTTTTAATAGTTTCCTCCATAAAATTAATTCATATCGCCAATAAACTCTGATTGAAAAGATACACACAAAAACTTTATTGTCCTATACGTTAGGATTGAAAAGTGGAAGATGCCTAGTTATATATAAATTGGTCCATCTAACGATATTATAAGAAATTACACGCGAGGCCGGGTTAAATATTAGTTTGAATGTAATAATCAAAATTATTAAATGAAAAGTTAGTTACGTCTAACAATATTTCTTATAAGTTAAAAGTTTAGATAGTTTATCAGTGAAAATGTGGCTAATTACTAATTAGCCACTCTTTTCGTTAACAAAAGATGAATCGTGCACTTTGACGTCTAATCGTGTGTGCGGTGTGCCGTTTTTGAAGATCGAATGTTGTGTTGGTAACATAACTACAGCTTTTGTTTTGTATTAATATCATTGAGTACATTAATAGTTTTTATAAGCATTATTTGCAACGCATAAAGAAACAGACAAAAACTATTTCATTTAATTGTTCGCAGTATTTCGCATTTCGTTTTTTCAGCACTTGTTACATTTCACGTGTTCCTATCAATCCGAAATGTTTTTGTTGTTTTGGAATCTCACCAGTCTATTGTGAAATGTTTGAACGATATAAAAGTTGAACAAAATGGACGCCAAAATACTTTTCCGAGTCTGTTTTACCGTCGTATTGTTTTAAATGTTCGGATTTTTTAACACAAAGTTCTACAAAACGTGTTCAGCTTGCATTATTTTATAAGTCGTATTTCATACAGATAAATAATTATTATGACGTTTAAAATTGAGTTTGAATATCATTATATTATTTTTTTTATTCTAATCTGTTGTTTTTTCTGCTGGCTGAACTGGCCACCAACATCTGTCAATAAGAAGAAATTTTCAAATATGGAACGTACATTCCCCACCAAATTATCTTCCCATACAATGAAACTTTGTACCGAAACTGTCTATATCTGCACAAGAGGATCCCTAGAGAAATGAAACAGTATAATTTGTCTATGTCTCTCTCAATGAAACAAATAAAAGCTGTCTTCTGCTAGATAAATGTTTCACGCTGTTTGGTGAAATAATGCTTATATTTCAGATGACTTCGTGAATTTAAATAGAGGTATGTTAGAATAGTTATTTATAATGGATTATGATGTTTATTTCCATTAACAATAATTATTAGTCCGGGATTGCACAATAAAGTGTTATTATGTATTGTTATTATATTATGTGTATAAATGATTTTCTATTGATGATTTTGAGGTATTAAGGTAGTTGTTGGTAGGTTTTCTTTTATTTTAAGTCGGGTCAGCTGTTTTAGTGTCAAAACGGAGCCTACAATAACGTTCTACAGTAATAATATATTATGTAGAGCATCTCAAGAGAGTTAACAAGAAACTCTGCGACACTGCAAATGAGACGCTAACTCGATTCGCCATTAATTAGTTATTTCACAAACAATCAAAGTGACGTATTGCATTTCAAACCTGTTATAGTTTCTGTGATCCTGGTAGCATAGAATTTTAATGAACATCATTATAGTAAACTTATACTATACGAGCTGTGCCCTGCGGTTTTTCCCGCATCGCTCTGCTTCTTTAATAAATTCATCTTGTATAGCAGATAAACTATATCCTCAAAAAATGAACTATCTAATGCTGAAAGAATTTTTTAAATCGGACCAGTAATAATTCCTGAGATTAGCACGTTCAAGCAAATAGATTAACTCTTCAGCTTCAGCATACCTATAGCATAGAATAAAGATTATAAATACGATAGTAACTTAATAAACAACATAAATCCTACTAATATTATAAATGCGAAAGTTTGTATGGATGTATGGATGTATGGATGTATGGATGTTTGTTACTATTTCACGTAAAAACTACTGAACCGATTACAATGAAATTTAGCACACATATAGAGGGTAACTTGGATTAACACAAAGGATAGTTTTTATCCCGGAAATCCCACGGGAACGGGAACTATGTGGGTTTTCCTTTGCAAACGCGGGCGAAGCCGCGGGCGGAAATCTAGTAAAGAATGTTTTGAATTTTCTTTCAGAAAATATATCAGTTTATCTATTAAATAGGTAAAGGAATACCTGCAAATTCGATTTGGAATTCGATAGAAAGCTAGATAAAGCCTTTGATATTATCTCTCCAGCAAAAACGTGACAAAGCCAGTAAATTACTATGAACCCTGAAATCAGAGCACCTACCTTATACAATATTACCGCAAATTTTGCTCCATTGGGAGTTGGGACGTAGATTCGATTATCAAACAGAATCTAATTTCCCAACACAATACGAAGTATTGAGGATTTGTTATTTTATAATTGAGTTACGGTTTCGTTGCGGGTTTAAAGAGATAAAGCTACCTATATAATAATAATTTAAGGCCCAATGGGCTTCGTTCGTAGTACGTAATAATTGTATAGCACTCAGGGATCACGTACATATCCAACGGTGAAAGTATTATTAAAAATGTTTCAATAGTTCCTGAGATTAGCGCTTTCAAACAAACATACTATTATAAGAAATACCTTAACAATACATAGGTACTATTCGAAACGAATACCACTAACACCCACTCTATTTTAAAACGTGATAACTCCCTCACCCTCTGACCTCACTCGTCTGTGCCTCTAAAAGCATTATTATTTATACAATTTATGGCATATTGAAAAAGTTTTATTAGCTTCACGGTCTACAGAATAAATATTTAATGTCGGTTGACAACGAGACTTCGTTATTACCCGTTTGAACTGGCCAGCAACATTCGTCAATTAAAAAAGTACCTATGTTTAAAAATGGAATCTATTCCCGCCAAATCTTTTTATCTTTTGTTATGAAGTACCTACATTAAGACTAAGACTTTATGTTACTTGTTTGAACTGGCTGACAACAATCATCAAGTAAAAAAAAATTGTGTAAAAAAATGAATCTCTATTCCCGCCAAATTATCATATTATATAATATATTATGATAATTTATCATGTATATTCATGCTTTGATGTTGCAATCACGTTTGTCAATAAAAAAAATGTATTAAAAAATTGAATCTATATTCCCATCAAATTACCAATCAGCTTTCGATAATACATTCCCTAAAGCCTATCATGATTATTGTAGATTATAGTATTAGCACAGATAATATACTATTCTAGGTATAAGATATTACGTTCATAATATAGTATAGGTAACTCGGTTTATTCGGATCGATGTAAGCCCTCGATTAACTAATTATAAATATTATATGCCTATCACTACATAGTAGATATAAAATAAATTCGCTTTTTCTGTCCCTATGTATGTATAAATATTTAAAACTACGCAACGGATTTTAATGCGGTTTTTTTCAAGAGAAAGGTTAAAGTTAAAGGTATAAGTACCTATTATTGATAAGGTAGGCGAAGCCGCGGGTTAGAGTCTAGTTACGTTATATTCAGGTAAGATGAATTAGTAAATCACACATTACACAATAGGTATAAATTACATGTTTTTAAGATTGATAGAAAAGTGAAAAATTAGATGATAAGAATAGAGGGACTTATTTGTAAATTATAAAGCTGAAGAGTTTGTTTGTTTGTTTGTATGTTTGAACGCGCTAATCTCAGGAACTACTGGTCCGATTTGAAAAATTATTTCGGTGTTAGATAGCCCATTTATCGAGAAAGGCTATAGCTAAGGCTATATATCATCACGCTAAGACCAACAGGAGCGTAACCATGCGTGATGCGGGTGAAACCGCGGAGCGCAGCTATTTATAAATATTAACTTAAATTAAACTTGATCACTTAAGAGCTAGCGCGCAAGAGCAACTTTTGTCTCCGCAACTATTTTGTCTCTCCCATCACCTCTATGGGCTAATAAGAAAGTGTGCGCACGTAGCGACGCAACTCCCCATACAATCATATTAGTGTTAATAATGCAATGTCTTTCTTCCAGGTGTTAGACGACCCAGCAGAGGACCAATTATACTTAGTATTCCAACTGCTGGAGGGGGGGCCGGTGATCGACGTGCCCACTGACAGCCCCCTGAGCGAGGAACTGGCGAGGAAGTACTTTAGGGATGCTCTCCTTGGGGTGGAGTATTGTGAGTATATTTGTTAAGGAAACCTAGCCTGTAACTGTCTGTACTTAATATTTACCTACCTTTTGCAATGACCTATTATACTAGTAGACGCGGCATACGCCAACATCATTGCACTAAAAAACAGCGTAATTAATACATACCTACTTACTAACGCATTATCACCAATACAGTTGTTCTCTCTTTCACTCTCACGCACGAGACATAATACATGTCTCACTCATGTTCTTCGTAATAACAACTGCCGATTAAAATACAAAAAGAACGTCCAGCCACGACGCTGAATGGTGCGTGACTAAGTGAAACTCGGGCACTTACCTGAGTTTTTTCTTGCCAAAATAGAGAGCGGATAACGTATCTAGCTCTTTTATATATCATAGACCTTTTGTAGGTATGTTTCCTAGTAATTAGGATAGATGTGTCTATAAAATAGCTTTGCATTGCGATTTTATCTTCGGAAATAAGAGCAGGCAAGTATTTCTATCGCGGGCCTTGAGCGCGGGGACCGAATCGAGAAATTCCGTAACGAAAAAACCCCACGCTCCGCACTCCGACGGGCGGAGGTGTGGCTTGAAGGCATGATGCAATAGCTTTACCGCGGCAGTCCCCGAGTACCACACGTCTTTTTTTTTTAACTTGATGATCAGACAGACTTTCACGTCTTATTTTCATAAGATTGAACGACCATCAAAGCACGAAGAAGATTTAGAATAATTGTAATTCTTCCAAGAATTATAAAACTTAAAAAAAGAAGAATGAAATGCGTAGGTTGCTCTCGAGTCGAGAATAAAACGATAAAACAAAGCATTGAAACTTCTACGAAAAGAAAATAAGGGTTTAAAATATTCAAGAATGAAGAATATAATATAATATTTTACATAATTTTTTGCTCCACAAGAAATTTAATAAGGTTCAATTTTGTGTTCTAAAGAATTGTTACCTGTAATAACAATCCGTTGCTGGGTAAGGTGGTATCCGCTATAATAATGGGAATCGAATATTTTACATCAACTACGGTCTACGGTCCTAAAAATAATATCGCATATTTGGATACTCTATTAATTTGAAATATTCTGAAATATTAATACCAAAACAAAAAATTAAATTAGTATGAAGATTAGGTATACAGAAAAGGAAATCTAATGAAGATAATTTAATTTATGATACATTGGCTGTGACTTCGCTCCACTTGTTCTCCTCCATTACATTTTCTAACAATATTTTTTGTCATTTATGACACGATTTTCTTATAGATATTTTTTGTTGCTTTTATAACAATGCAAATGTAACTCAAAGTCCTCCATATTTTGCGTTGTTTCACCGATTCTATACCTTAGCATTCTCCACAATAAATAAAAAAACGATTCTATTGCTTAAGTTTCACGAACGTATACCATCACGGTCAAAATGTCCAAACATCCATTCCAGTACACTACCAGCGCATAGCGCACCGGGACATCAAACCCGCGAACCTCCTGTTGGGGGAGGGGCGAGTCCAAGTGGCCGACCTGGGCGCGTGCGGCGAGCTGGCGGGCGCGGGCAAGCTGTCGGGCGCCGTCGGCACGCCCGCCTTCCGCGCGCCTGAGTCCACTGTCGTCACTGACAAGTATATTGGCGAGGTGAGTATACACTATACAGGGCACACAGTAGAGCATCTCGTACACTATACAGGGCACATATTAAGGCATCTTGTACACTATACAGGGCACATTTTAGGGCAGGATAAGGGTTATTTTCCACTAATGGAGAGGTGAGCACTATACAGGGCACATTAGGGCAGGATAAGGCTTCTTTTCCACCAATAATGTGCTAGGACATTAGCGAGGTGAGGCATCTCGTACACTATACTGAGCACACATTAAGGCAGAATAAGGGTTCTTTTCCACCAATAATGTGTGATGTGTAGCGAGGAAAGGTTTTTGTAAGTAGCCAATAGTATCGCTTCATTCAATTTGACATTCGAAGCGTTTAGCGTTTGAAGCGATACTATTGGTTTTTTACAAACATATTCCTCACTACACATCCTCGCATATTATTGGTGAAAAGCACCAATAATGTGCGTGGATTACGCTTATCGATCGTTTTTTTTAAAGATCGTTTTTTTTTAAGCAAAGAGGAGTTTATTTGAAAGGGAATATGCTACAAAATGGTTAGACACGTAGTAATTCAAATATACATTTATTTTAAATACAAAAACTTCTCCAGGCAGCGGACATCTGGTCCCTCGGGGTCACCCTCTATGCCATGGTAACGGGCCGGGTTCCGTGGACGGCCCCCAGTGCAGTAGAACTGCAGCGCCGCGTGTTATCTGAACCATTGTCCTTTCCTAGTAGACCACAACTGTCCAGGCCCTTGAAGAGACTGTTGGCTAGGATGCTGGATAAAGATCCTGTTAATAGAGCGACTATGCGGGAGATTAAGGTATTTTTTAGTTTTTGCTATTTCTTATATTTTGTTCTTTTTATATTCTATTGTGCGTGAGCAAGAATTCAAATTTCAATTTCAAATTTCAAATTTAAAAATTAAAAATTTCAAATTTCAAATTTCAAATTTTAAATTTCAAATTTCAAATATCAAATTTCAAATTTCAAATTTCAAATTTCAAATTTCAAATTTCAAATTTCAAATTTTAAATTTCAAATTTCAAATTTCAAATTCAAATTATTTATTTGCAAGACATGTGGTACAAAGTTAATATTACAATCTAATACCTACATCTAATAAATTGCATGCAAGTTAAGTATTAGACAAAGCGGGCGAAGCCGTGATGGGAAAGCTAATAAAAATAATTTTTAAGCTTTCTATAAAGATAACTTAATAATTAAATTCAATAATATTTTTTTCACGCTTAACCAGACCCTTTTTTATCTAGTACTTGTATTCTTCCAGGAGCACGAATGGATAACCTCCTGCGGCAAGGAGGCCTTGCCCTCAGAGCAGGAGAACTGCCGCCTGGTGGAGGTCACTGACGAGGACATGGCGCAGGTCGTCACTTCGATTCCCAACCTCTCCACACTCATACTTATTAAAACTATGCTCAAGAAACATAGCTTTCAGGTTGGTTGTTTGTCATTTAGTGTTATAGGTATATTGAGAATAAATTTTTTTACTTGCTTATATGATTTATGCTAGTTTTTATAAATTTGCTATGACACTTACCTAAAATCTAATCTATATTGAAAAAATTGGTGCAAAAGTTTAATATATTGTTCATCTTGTATAAGCATCTCTGTTTGTTGCCCTGTACAGACATGAGCAACAGGATCTCATATTATTTTTTTTATATTGAGTTTTAGTAGCATGCATGCATTTTTACCATCAGGATCGCCGATCGGTACTATAAAGTACAGTACATATTTGCTTTTCAAACTGTATCTATATGGGTATCAGTATTTACATCAGTATCTGAATAATTTACATTTCCCTTCACATATAATAATAATATGTTTATTAACAAGTAATAAAAGTAAACTGTAAACTCACTCCATTTCAGAACCCATTCGTCCGCAGTCGCGAAGGATCTCGTCGCGAGTCGAGCGACTCGAGCGCGGGGCCGGCGAGCGCACGGGCTGCGTTGTGTAGAGCGGGACGATCGCTCTCTGCGCCCGGGAATTATCTTACTGATAAGTTAGTGATATTTTTATTGCTTCAGCTCTGTGAAGTGTTAAATAGGTATTGAATAGGCTACCGGTACCTTTAACCTTCGGTTATCTTTTGAAATTACTAAAATTAAGTTTGGTCCTTATATTGACAAGGATATTAATATATTGTTTAAAATATCTACTTGGACCGAATACTTTTTAAGCTGCATAATCTAATATATAAAAATCAATGCCACTTTTCGTTGTAATTCCATAACTCGAGAACGGCTGAACCGATTTCGATAATTCTTTTTTTATTATATTCCTTGAAGTACGAGGATGGTTCTTATGTAGAGAAAACGTAAACATGTACCACGGGCGAAGCCGGGGCGGACCGCTAGTTTTCTAATAAATTAAATAATTATTTTAAATCTGTAAATTTTTTACGATCAAATATCGAAGCTATATACAACATTATTTATTATATCCTTTAACATTTATAATTAACACGTGTATATTATATTTTCCAGGCAAGTATCCTTCGACATCAACCTAGATTCAGTAGAAGAAACCAAAGAGAAATCAGAAGTCAAACAGACAGACATAAAAACAAGTACCGACAGCAAAACAAGCGACAAAGAGAACGGTCAGCAAAACACGAGGCGGTGACCAAACCTGAAGAAATAAACCTTATTATATAAAATATTATAAAGCTGAAGAGTTTGTTTGTTTGAACGCGCTAATCTCGGGAACTACGGATAGCTTATTTCAGTGTGAAATAACACGTTTATTGAAGAAGGCTTTATCGCGCTAAGACCAATAGGAGCGGAGCAACGTAAACCCACGGGGCACAGATAGTTATATAATAAATGAATTATTATTAATGGCAGTGTTTCTTTATTGAATAAATGTATCGTTGTTTTTATTTAGGCATTTTTTAATTTTAAAGTTAATTTCGAATGTCCGAATTTAATTACATTTGACTTCGTAATTTCATTAGTCGTGTTGTATTATTTTACAGTTACATATTTTTGTTAACAAAGTCAAGATATTCTGTCAAAAAATAATTTTGTTTTCACTGAAAAGATGTAGTTATTACAAGAAGTTATTAAGATTTTTTGCCATTTTTTACATTTTGACAGCTGTCATTTGATATTGAAATCGCCGCCATTAATATAGTCTGTGGTGGGCATTATAGAATAAGATTTGACTCAATTTTTATCTTTAAAATCTTGTAATTATAAATATTTGAAGCGCTACTTAATTATATTCAATTATAGCTTTAATGGCGGATTAGAATTTTTAATACTAGTTATTATTTTGTCAAAAAAATAAACACGAAGTTATTTTTTGTCTCAATAAAATTATATTGTACAAGGTATAATATTAAGTACATTTAGATATTTAATTATACAATGAATATTGTTTAATTATAATATAATAAGTCAACTTTTTTGTTACTACGTCTCATTATTTTTTTAAATAGGTATCAATTATTTTGTGATTGTGTTGTTATTTACTATATTTTGTTTCACTTAGCACAAGTATATATTTTTTTACATTTTATTGTACTCGAACTTAATACACTAGTACTTATTATTATTGTTTGTTTAATCACGTCAGATATTGAAAATATTTTTCGATTTCAGAACGTTAAAATCTTAAAAAAACTACTTACTTATGTATATTTAAAAAGTGATGTTATATTTGAGGATTGACCAATTTTCATTACAAATGAAAGAAAAGGAATAAAAGCTTGCTTATTTGTAAATTTGGGGGGAAATTTATAAAAAATACTAATTATTTAAGAAAACTAGGGTAATTTTAAAAACTCTTACACGCGAACCTATGCACTGATATTTTTATAAAAGTGTAAATCCTAACTTTACTTATAAATAATAATATAATAATATCTTTATTCTATTATGACTAATAACTTATTATTAAAGAAAACACCCAAATATTACAAATAGCTATAATTGACTATATACTATAAAAATATGGTTTTAAGTTTTTATATACGCATTTTAAACACAAAATAAACCTACACATTTAAAACCTTACAATGTACATTGAGTTACTATATACTACGTACTAGAGAGGGCATCGCTACTACACTATTTGTAACACGAGTTAGAGCCAAGCGTCTCAAACGTCGCTTATCCGCATCGCCGCGATTGTCTACATATAGTAATAATTCCTCAATGTTACAATACCCTTCATTATTTATTAGAAATAAATATATTTTATTACATGATATTATAGTTAAATTAATTAATAAACTTGTTTTAACTGATGCCGCTTAGCACAAATTTTTATTACAATTTTCACAAATAGTACTTCGTTTCGCGCAACAAATAACAGTACCTAAGCTTCAAACACAATATATTTACAATTAAATAAATAGTACTTATTTATAGATAATAATTATGAAACATTGGGTGTTTTCTCATATATGTACCTACTGTAATTATATTAATCTTAAACCCTTGATAAACTATTTTTCTATGTATCGTAGATGGTAACTAAGTATGTAAATAACTTTCTACTTATTCACTTAAGCACTAAATCTATATTATATTTACCTACAATTCCTTGCACTTTTCATATATTATTCATAAATGTAAGATCTTAAAAAAA
This sequence comes from Colias croceus, assembly GCF_905220415.1. Taxonomy (NCBI): domain Eukaryota; kingdom Metazoa; phylum Arthropoda; class Insecta; order Lepidoptera; family Pieridae; genus Colias; species Colias croceus. Next base: position 9,506,015 of record NC_059555.1, read on the forward strand.
TCGCTTACTCAGGTCAAATTTATAAAATAAAGCTAGGGAAAAAAATATACTCAGCTATTTCAAATTCAAATGTCTAATTTTAAATAGAAGATAATATAATTTGAAAATAATTAATTTTATTAAAATTCCTATTCCTTGAAAATCAAAAAACAACTTTAAAAATTTTCATTTTTAAGCCCTCAGCAGCTCTTAGGAATAAGCGATTTTTATATTGTGTATAATATAAAATAAAAATATATTTAAAATTTATATTATTATAAAAAAAATACTTAAAAAATTCGTCCAATGTAACTAATCCCAATTATGATATATATATATTATGTAAAAAAATCAAATTAATTCAAACTTACTTATAGACCTCTAATAATTTTTTTTTTTACAAATCATTTTATTTTGAATGTACAAAAAATCTTAAAAACTACTATTCTATTGCTCAATACGGTACTTAACTAAAATAAATTAAAAACAAACTAGAACTTCTATTAGAAATTAACCAATAAAACCACATCGAAAACCACTGCCCTCCGTAAACTTATTTGGTATTCATTTTTATCAATTTTATATTTATCCCAAAAATAATCATGATATTTACAAAATTTATTTTAAAAATATTTAGGGATTTTTATCGATTTTGTAGACAGACTTATAAATGGGTAATTATAATATTAAATATAATATTATAGGTGCTAGAGCATCTCTTAAGGCGCGGAATAGAGTAAAACCCAGCTCTAGCCGTTTTTTGTACTGTTTTCTGGAGCTATCTCCTTCTTATCCAAAAGATATATCAACTAAATAAAAATACATTAAATTTCTACATATTCTTGGCTCAAAAATGGCAAAAGTATTTTTTTATTTTATTGACTTAAAGTGTTATTAATCTCCTCCCAAAGAAATCCCAGAAATTAGAAATAATTATGTATACCGTGTATCTCCTCTTAAACTAATGATTCTTTTGATTTGGTATTTACACTATTGGATAGGCAATTTCATTACGAAAATAATGGTAAGAATTTTTTTTGGATAAGACCTAAACTAGATTTTATAAACATTTTATTCAAAATTTTGGGCGTATTCGCAACTATATCTCTTGCGCTTGTATGGGAGATTCAGTCGGCCGCTAGGTCTCGAGGGTGAAGCTTGTGTCGTTTGTCGCCGTGAGCGTCACATGACAATCACGTGACCCATGTTTATTCGAATCTACGAATATCAAACAATGAGCGAGGAATAGACGCTACTACTATTAATTTATAGTGAGATTTTAGAAATCATCAATAATATAATAACTGGTCAATGTTATTATATATTATTATATAATTATGATATTTAGTTTTTAAAACATTCAAATGCTTTATAAATATAATTTTTTTAATAATCGAAAATATTTTATAAAAATTAAATTTAAATTATTATAAATTTATTAATTTATGCAATAAATCACATTTTACTTTTTAAATTTTTAGTGAGGTATTAGGATTAGACAAACAACATTTTAAGTTTTAAGTATACTACTTTTTGTCATGGGTGTCATTTTCATGGTTTTCGGGGTAGGTATAAACCAATATGAGGTCAAAACTAAAATTCAAGATGGCGCCGACGAAAACTTTACATCTCTTTGTCATGGGTGTCATTTTCATGGTTTTTGGGGTACCTATTAACCAATATGAGGTCAAAACTAAAATCCAAGATGGCGCCGAGAAAAATTTTACATCTTTTTGTCATGGGTGTCATTTTCATGGTTTTTGGGGTAGGTTTTAACCAATATGAGGTCAAAATTAAAATTCAAGATGGCGCCGACGAAAATTTTACATCTTTTTGTCATGGTTGTCATTTTCATGGTTTTCGGGGTAGGTATAAACCAATATGAGGTCAAAACTAAAATTCAAGATGGCGCCGACGAAAATTTTACATCTTTTTGTCATGGGTGTCATTTTCATGGTTTTTGGGTTAGCTATTAACCAATATGAGGTCAAAACTAAAATCCAAGATGTCGCCGACCAAAATTTTACATCTTTTTGCTATGGGTGTCATTTTCATGGTTTTTGGGGTACCTATTAACTAATATGAGGTCAAAACTAAAATCCAAGATAGCGCCGACGAAAATTTTACATCTCTTTGTCATGGGTGTCATTTTCATGGTTTTTGGGGTACCTATTAACCAATATGAGGTCAAAACTAAAATCCAAGATGGCGCCGAGAAAAATTTTACATCTTTTTGTCATGGGTGTCATTTTCATGGTTTTCGGGGTAGGTATAAACCAATATGAGGTCAAAACTAAAATTCAAGATGGCGCCGACGAAAATTTTACATCTTTTTGTCATGGGTGTCATTTTCATGGTTTTTGGGTTAGCTATTAACCAATATGAGGTCAAAACTAAAATCCAAGATGTCGCCGACCAAAATTTTACATCTTTTTGCTATGGGTGTCATTTTCATTGTTTTTGTGGTAGCTTATATGAGGTCAAATCTAAAATACAACCAGGCGCTGACAAAATTTTGACATTTTTTCGAAATGGATCTCATTTATGTGGTTTTTCTTACAATCGTTTATATATTAATCGAGCAGAATTCAAATTATGTGGTTAAGGTGTAGCTTTTTGATGTGAAAGTTCTATAGGCGCGTTGAGAGTAAAATTTCAAGGTCGCGTCATGGTAATACCGTCACGTCATGGAGTAAGGCGGCTATTTTCGTATCTATGAATCTTACCAAAGAAGTTCTACTTCTGACATGTGTTCTCGGCTCACGCGCTCTTTTTTATTTTATTCTCTTCGTTTTAGTATATTAGATGAACTCTATTTTAAACAAAGTTGAGCGAATACAGTGAAAAAGCGAATATCTGTCGGAATATTGACACAGATTTGCGTTTTATATTACATTTTTAAATATGTATTTCAATAATAAATGCTCTTTAAAATTGATTTCTCCCGTAATATATAGGATTCGACTATATAGCAAATTTGAGTATAATTTACGCCGTGGCTCAAATAATATCACAAAATTCGCTTTCGTGATAGATCTTGTTTTTGATACATAAAACAAGGCCTTGGAAGCGAAATTTTCTCCTTTAAAGTAAACTAAAACAAATTAACAAATACAAGCTATATAGCTTGTATTTGTTAATTTGAATAATTCATAATGTTAATTTGTCGAATTCTTGAAAATGACACCCATGAAAAAAAGATGTAAAATTTTAGTCGGCGCCATCTTGAATTTTAATTTTGACCTCATATTGGTTAATAGGTACCCCAAAAACCATGAAAATGACACCCATGACAAAAAGATGTAAAATTTTTCTCGGCACCATCTTGAATTTTAATTTTGACCTCATATTGGTTAATAGCTACCCCAAAAACCAAGAAAATGAGACCCATGACAAAAAGATGTAAAATTTTCGTCGGCGCCATCTTGAATTTTAGTTTTGACCTCATATTGGTTAAAACCTACCCCGAAAACCAACCTAGAAAATGACACCCATGACAAAAAGATTTAAATTATCATCGGCGCAATCTTGAATTTTAGTTTTGACCTCATATTGGTTAAAACTTAAAACCTACCCCAATAACCATGAAAATGACACCCACGACAAAAAGATGTAAATTATCGTCGGCGCAATCTTGAATTTTAATTTTGACCTCATATTGGTTAATGGTACCCCAAAAACCATGAAAATGACACCAATGACAAAAAGATGTAAAATTTTTCTCGGCGCCATCTTGTAGGTAAGTAATTTGACGAATATAATAATATTTATTTCATTCCGACCGTTTCTCGGAATAACATACATTTTCTAAGAATTGTATACAATGCCGGATTTAATACATTGCCGGTAACATAATATGTATGAAAATTCTTAAAAAAGTATTTTATGCGTTTCTTAAAAAGCTTCGATATTGCATACAATTCCTAGGGGTTTTATAAAACACTCACACTTTTTTAAGTTGGTTGAATATACTAACATACTTTACGCTATCGCACTAGACTATTAAAGGTTTATGTATTTGTGTATAAAAGTTGGTGTATTTAAGGTTTTATTTACATTCATGTATATTTATTTCAACTAGAAGTCCTTCAAACCATTTGGCGACAGTTTTTGTAGAACATTTGAAAGGGATTGTGTATCTAGTTTTAAAGAAATATAAAAATATCACCGAATGATGATCATTACAGAGTACCATCAATTTTGATTCATTTTAAAAATTTAATATAAAACTAGCGGTCCGCCCCGGCTTCGCTCGTGGTACATGTTTACGTTTTCTCTACATAAGAACCATCCTCGTACTTCAAGGAATATAATAAAAAAAGAATTATCGAAATCGGTTCAGCCGTTCTCGAGTTATGGAATTACAACGAAAAGTGGCATTGATTTTTATATATTAGATTCATCCATAATATGACTATAATTTAACTCTGAATTGGTAAAGACCAAAATTATGTGTACCATTATAATTTTTTTATATAAAAAAATATTTTAATTGTATGCCATGTCTGTTACTTCTGAGCTCTGTGAATTTTACTTGTATTTGAAACAGTTCACGCGGATGCGCGTTAGGTGGCGCAAGAATTATTTGCGAAGTATTGTAGAAGCGGCGGATAGCTGTGGTTCGGGAAAGAAGTGTGAATGCTCAAGGTCACTCGCTCAGGGAACGACCTTAACACATTATATATTTTCTTCGTAACTTATATGACACACAAAATTACCTACATTCAAACTATAATTATAATTCCTAAAGCAAAATAGTGTAGCGATCGAATATTTTTATTTATAGTATTATGTCTCTACATTTTTTGAAATTATTATTTAAGTATATTGTTTAATATTATGTCCTTACTAGATGTTTAATGAAATGATTATTTGTACAAAATATAGCTTCAGGAACGAATTTATCATATAAATATTATATAAATTCTATATTTCTAAGTTTCACTTTGCATAATATACTGTAATCATTGGAAAAAAATATACCACATTATAATATTATGTATTTCATAGAATTTCGACCTTAATCTCCTGTATAAAATTTGTAACATCTACATAAAGTCAAATTTACACTTTTCTATAAAAATCGCTTTCATTGCACATTTTATGAAATTAAAAAAATGTCGAAAATAATAAAGTAAAAGTAGAAGCAAGATTTTTTTTTTTGTTACATTTAAAAATTTTGGATAGCATTTTAGCAATGTTCTAAAAGCTCAGCTCAAAAACTAGGAAATAAACGCAAAGGGTAATTTATAAAATGAATTTCACTATATAAAATGTTTATCCTAAGCCGCGATTTACCTATCTTATATCTTTTCATTATCCCTTGCGGTTCTATTAAAGTCTATTATAGAATGCCAATGACATGTAATTGAAATATCATAAAGACGAACTACATTTTACAGTAGAATTACATAGACCAACTTATAATCATATTCAACAAAAAACTCATTTTATAGATTTTGAAATAGCTGTTCAGTTTGTCAGATATAATGCATTTTACAGATGTTTATTATGTTTGAAATAAATCCAATGTGATTTATTAACTGATACAGTATAAAGGGCACTTAAAACAAATTTTTTTTAGAAAAAATCACAAAAAATCGTGTAAAAAAAAATTCAATTACATTTCATAGCATTCTATCCTTCCTCGACCTTACAGGGGTGAACCCAAATGTCCAAGCTTAGTGTTAGTTTCGCATTTTATCCTTGGCAAGCGAAGGTCCAATGAACAGCCTTTAAATGTTGTGATAGCTCATAGTGCTTATATTGTATTCTACTAGCGTATAATGCGATCCAAATAAGAATACTAGAGACTGTGACGTCACAAATATGTAGTTCAATAATAATTTATGTTATTAGTTTTATTTTTTGTAATAATCATTCAAAATAAACCGCAAATAATATGTATTAGAACCTTAATCGTATTTTTCAACCGACTAAAAAAAAAGCATGAGTTTGTCAATTCGAATGTTTTTTTTTTTTCCTTTGTTTGACATTTAAATATTAAAAAGGTCTAGACTTTCGATTTTTAGTTGGATCGCATAGTATTTGGCTTATGGTTGCCTATGACTGTAAAAATACCTTTTAGTTACACGAGTCAATTATTATGTTTTTTAGTTTTAGTAGAGTAGTAATTTCTTTGATTAAATGTAGATAAGTTTACAATGAATATCAACAGTGTCATTTACAATGTACACAGTAGTGTTTTATTTAGAAACCTGTTATTGAACTGCATTTTTTTATTTAATATTTAGTAGCTTATGTATAAAGTTATTTAAGCTCAATTTCAAATCAATCAATATCAAAAACCTGTATTAAGTATTTTACAAAATGGATTGTTCAATTATATGTAGGTACTTATAATTAACTAAAAGGTATTTTAATTCAGTCAAAATGCGTATTTTGAGAATTATTTAATTATAGAGATATGTAAATATCGGAGAAAACGTTTTTATTGTAATTATCGATTTTGTTATGTAAAATTTTATGAATCGGAGTCAATATTAAATAAATTTTTATCTTATTTGTTCGTTTTATTTGCGTTCCTAAATTAACAGGTTCAACTTATGCAAAGTATTTCTGTTTTAATACTTACCTACACTGTTCAGTGCAAACATTTGGATAATATTCGGGATAGATTTATCTATAGATGACAATAGTATCAAGGCTTACTATAAAAACATACATGGATATAAATTATATGGCTGCTAATAACTATTTTTTTCAGAGCAAGATTGTTAGCATAACAACCTGAAAATGAATTGAAAGAAGGTACCGGTTGAAAGAAAGTACTTTAAAAATCCTTAATGAACAATTATTATTGAAAATAATTATCGATGCAATATTTATTGATTCAATAAATCAAATTAATAGCCCATAATTGAACATAAATAATAGTAAATATGTAAATATAATTCTTTTAAAGGATTACAAACATGATTAATTGTAACCAAATTATTAAAATATCATGTAAGTAGGTATCTTATATTAACGTATAATTTGTACCTAATTTAAATAATTTGAAACAGACAATGCTAAAATAAAATGATTACCTGAGCCTCTTAAATGTATTATACTCATGTAAGAAATACATAATAGAGTTCTTAACATTTAAATTTTAATGTTTATTAATTCGAAACCCTGTAATCAATTACAAAGATAGCCAAAAACATGGTAATTAATGAAATTCTATACCAGTTGACAATAATTACAATTTATTTTAAGAATTAGGTGATATTTTAATTTCAATCATTAGATAATTTACTATCCCCGACTTAGCTGTTTTACTATTCTAGATTTTTGCCCACGGCTCCGCCCCCGTTTTCAAAGTAAGACCCGTATATTCCCCGTTCCCGTGGGATTTCCGGGATAAAAACTATCCTTTGTGTTAATCCAAGTTATCCTCTATATCTGCGCTAAATTTCATTGTAATCGGTTCAGTAGTATTTGCGTGAAAGAGTTACAAACACACACACATCCTCACAAACTTTCGCGTTTACAATATTAGTAGGACTTATTCTGTGGCTTGGAATATGATTAAAACTATATAGATCGGGGGGAGCTTTTAAAAGAAAAAAAGCACCCCCCCTCCCACGTCCCGAACTCGGATTGACCGTAATTTATTTTTCCTTACATTTTTATCATATGGATCCTTTTCTAATGGGTTTCATCCTACTGCGATTTTTTTTTGTTTCAAAAATTATCGGTACCTACTGGTCTAATAAACATGTGTTTACAAGAAGATATATTAAGAAGATATATATTTATATTTTGCTTTGTTATCATTTACGGGAAATTGGTGTTTTGTTTTAATTATTTTACGTGTAGTACAGCGTGATAATGCGTCAATTAACCTCGTTATATCCACACGATTTGATGATTTTTAACTAATTACTTATTAATCATAATTTATCGTGTTTTACATAATAGATCAATAATACATAAATAGATATTTTAACGAATACTGTTCGAAATAAATGAATAATAAATTATAGATTTATTTAGAAAATTATTAGTTACCTACTTAATAATAAAATATGATTACTGTTTTATTATTCTTGCTCAAGATGATGATATAATTTATGTTTTAAGGGTTGCTCTATCTTAAGTAAATACAGTGAAACCTGGTTAAGTGAGACATCAAGGGACCTGCAATGTCGTTTCACTTATAGAGGTATTCCACTTACCCAGTGTCTCAGATATACAGGTATAAATAAATATCTGTCTCATTTACAGAGGGTTCCATTAATAGAGGTGAGAGAGAATACAGGTTCATAAATGGATATTAACTTCAGTTTTTCACCTAATGATAACGATTGTAGCTTTCGTTTTGACATTTTTCAAATAAACATCTGTATGATAGTAAAGCGAAACTAAAACTGAAGGTAATTGAAGCTCAAAATTTGTACTTACGTACTTGGAATTACGTGTGGAATTTGTGGATAGAATAAGAATGAGTAAACAAACAATGTTATCTCAGTTACAGAGGTTTATGCATACAAAATTTACTCGCTGTCTCATTTATAGAGGTAAGTATGATGATAAATCCAAAGAACAAATCCCAGATATAGAGGTTTACTCGTCCCACTAACAGAGGTAATTCAGTGCCAAAGTGTTGGGACCTCAGCATGAGTTCCAGTTATGGAGGTTTCTCACTTATCCAGGTCCCACTTAACCAAGTTTCACTGTATTTCAATAAAGAAGAAATTGTAAACTATGATCTAAGCAAGTAGTATAATTTACTTAAAGGCAACTGCTTGAATGAATAATAATACAAAGCATAGATAAGTAGATATGTCAATAAAAACAGAATTTTTATAAAGAGTAATTTATTTAAATTATTTTGAATAACAGTTTGAGTTTCACTCACATTTAACACTATTTACAGAATCATTGTCTTCAGTCTGCCTTAACTTCAGGACTATCTGCATCATCTGCATCCTTTGTTTTCTTATCCTTCGGTTTCTTGTCTGCTTTATCTTTAAAGCTTAATAAAGTGTAGGTATCTGTGTTTTCTGGCAGAGTAATCGTATTACTAGGCGCTGCCACAGTCATGACATTACTTTGATCATTTGTTTCGGGAACATAATTAGTCTCTGGAGCATAATTAGTCTCTGGACTATAGTTAGTCTCTGGACTCAGCTGATACACCTGAGAGTTACTTGGTACCAGAATAGTCTGCCCATTGCTAGATACATACCCAACTGTATACGTCATAGGTGCGTTGCTGTAGGGCACAACCGTCTCTGTATTTTGCTGTTGTTGTGTATTTTGATTCGGTTGTGATACCACGTAGTAGGGAGATCCATTGTCTGTCACTGTTTGATAGTTACCCGTATTGATGTTACTTGTAGGGTACTGTACTTGATTTGGTACATAACTATTACTTGGGAGATTTACTACGGAGTATAATGTTGTGCCTCCATTCGCATTGGGCAAGGCAATGGTGTTCTGGACTGTACTCGGCATGTTGTTTGTCAAAGGTTGGTTTGCGTTCTGCCAAACGTATGCCGGTTGATTCGTATATTGCGTATTTAGGTTATAACTTGGTGTATTCGTAAGCGGTGCATTTGATTGGCTAGGAATATTAGTTGCGGGTTGCGAATTAGATCCACTGTTATATTGAGAAGCTAAGGAAGGTGCAATATTCACAGCATATAATAATTGTGGCCCGTCTGAGAAATGTTTAGGAAAATCTTTAGAGTTTTGTTTTTGTTCAGCATTCTTCTTGAATTGATTGACGTGATCTGGATAAACAATTGGATACGGCTTAGTTTGCTTATTAATCATTGCCGAGTCTTTGGATAACTTTTCTCCGTCATTTTTATTTGAATTAGCTTCCCGCTTTATATTCCGTGGCTGATTTTCTAAATCGTGATTCTTACAACTCACTCGTGAAGTATTTGTATCCGCATTACTTAAATAATTTTTGTCAGCTTCAGGTAATTCATTTAAATCACTTCCAGAACCTGTCACATTAGGACTTATTGTTGTTATATCTACAGCCGGCGTTGTTGATTCTGTTGTTGTTGTTGTTGCTTCTGTAGTAGTTGATGAACTTAAATGAAGTGTCTCCGGAATGGGAGGATCTTCTTCACTGGAAACAGTAGGGGATCTGCTTGTAAGAGGCGCTTCTCTAGGTACAATGTTCCTTGGTGGGTCGTTATTATATGGTGCCCGATTTACCATTGGATTATTGTTATTATTGTACTGGTACCTTTGATTGGGATATCCCAAACTGTCAATCGGTATCAATACTGGAGTCATACCATTGCCATCTGAATCTATACCATTCATATCAGGTGGTTGGTTGTACATGTATCCCGGGGGCTGTTGGTGCTGATGATGAGAGAATATCCCTCTCAATAACCGTGGGATACTCTCAAACCCACCGAAAGGTGATCTATGTTGGTGATTGTAGAACTGGCAGTTGACCGCCAAACATAACGAAGCAAAAATCTAGAAAAGAAACCTCTCTAGTCAGAATAATTTGACTTATTACCTATAGTTTTGAATTTACAAATTAAGACACACACACATTGGCAGTTATAAGAAACAAAATATTTATTCAACGTGCAATTATTTTGTATACGATGAAGACCATATACAAGGTAAATAAAGCGAACATTTTAATGGTTCGTAAATCTATCATATTTAATAATAATTAAATAATAATTAAATCCTTATTAGCAAGCAGGCCAGGTACATTAAAAATTAACATTTATCTTAGCATCCTTTTTATCAAACTAGATTAAATAATATAAACGCTTACCAGTAGTATGCCGCCTTCCATGGTGAAATGTTAAATGACAAAATTATCTAAAAACCGATAATTTAAAATAATCTAAATCGACTCGGTTTTACATAAAAATATTACCCAGTAATTAAATAATGATAGTTATTGAAAACCAAAGGGAAAACCGTCCGGATGCGTAATGGCCTTTAATAATATATTTTTAATTACTTCATACATTCAATTAGTTGAATATTAAATATGACGCTTGTATCGATAATATAACGATTCTGAATATTAATTATAGGGTCTTAATATAGTTGTTATTCTTTACCGATGATCAGTGTTAGAAAATTTTATTCGTGATATTAATAAATGACCAGAACAATATTCAATTTTTAACCAATACAAAAGCAGTACGTAATTTTTTTTTTTTTGGTGTAGCTTTTAATCTTAATCGAATTTTTACTATTTTAGATAGTATTCTGTGTTTTACTGTGCTACAGCTAGTTCAAACAAAGTATATTATGATAAAGTCATGTAATGATGTAGTTTCTTTGCTTTATTATAGACGATTAACTTAAAATTCAATCTCAGATTTCTGATATTCGATAGTATTACTGAAAAGTGTGAATTGAATATATAGATACCAATACTTTATTTTGTTGTAATAATACCGCATTTACTGCTTTTTAATTTACCTATTAGGAAAAATCTAGCCTAATATTAATGAATATGTATTGCAGTAAAAATCATCTAGTCATTTATATGTATATTACATTCTAGCGGTTTTCTCTCCATAAGAGGATATTATAAAAAAGAATTAACGAAATCGATTCAGCTGTTTCCGAGTATTGCGCTTAGCACACAATATTATTTATATATGTTATAGGCAAACTCCGAAGCTCCGGCGCTCCTAGGTTGGACTGGTCAATCCTCAGGTCAGACTGAATGACTTAGTCAAAGCCCAAACAAATGTAAATTTTCGGCCTTTGACTAAACAATTTTCGTCAAACCTGGGAGAGACTAATTTGGTCAGGCAAACGTCAAAACACAATTTTATTAAATCGGGGTTTGACGAGTCAAACTCCGATATAGGTATGAAGTGTCTTATCTTCGTATATTTGGAAGCATTTTATCATTTAAGCAGCTTTCAAGTCTAACCTAACCTAACCTAATCTAACCCAACCTTTTTTTTTTTTTTTTTTTTTCAAGTGGGGAAATCTTGCCTAAGATACCCACGGCTCCCGGGGAAGGAGCCGTGGGTTATGTCGGATTCCTACCGACTAAAACCCCACCGTGTACCAACGCGCTGCTTTAGACGGGATGCGGGTACACATTCGCAATCTTCCGCATGTCCGCCCAGCAGTTGCCCGTTTCCAGGCCCTCCGCCACTTGCCCGTTTCCAGGCCCTCCACCAAATGCCCACCCCGGGGTGGCGCAAGCTGTACACGAGCTCACGCCACCCGCTCGCCGATGACGGATTGTTCCCCGTTCCATCATCGGCGTTCCCCAAACCCTCGACCCCAGCATCGACCGGCCGAAGGGCGCGCGCCGAAAGGCCCTCTGAAACGTGATTCACGCGTCGAAGGACCCTCCGGCGCACTTTTATAGAGGTTTCCCTCGCAGCCCCCACCAGAGGTGGCGGCCCTCGGTCCGGCCCCACGGACCGGATTACGAGTTGGCAGACGGCTGTCACAGGACAGCCGCCGCCCTACACCCACCTACAGGAGTCACCGCGTGTCACAAAAGTGACGCGTCGGGATCCAGCCCCCTGTTTTGTTGGTAGTTAGACTACCAACAAAAAACAACGCGCGCGGCCTCTGGCCGCCATCCACCGCCGCAAAGCGCAGCCCCCTGCCAGTCGGTCGGAACGAGACCCAAACGAGGCCCAATCGACCTTCCAACCCCATTTTGCCCAGCCAAATTGCCAGGCCGCGACCACTAGCCGCCATACCTCGCCGTACCACAACGGCACCTGAGCCAATCCTGGCCCCCCGGAGGATCCTAGCCAGCTAGCCAGCTAGCCAGCCATCCAGCCAGCCAGCCAGCCAGCCGGACAACCAGCCGGTGACAGCATGCCAGCCAGCCGCTGCGGCTCAAAGCAGCCAGCCAGCCAACCGGTGGGGCAGCCGGTTTCAGCCAGCCTGCCAGCCGGCCCCCTAGCCAGCCAGCGAGGCAGCCGGTGTGACCAGCCGGTTCCAGCCAGTCCGGCCAGCCTGCCTTCAAGCCAGCCAGCCAGCTATATGGATCCCTGGCCGTCGAACCAATCATGTCGTCAGACGACAGACCGGCCTTTCAGCCCCTCCGCGTCCAATTAGCTTCACTCAGAGTACACGAGTGCACACCAAGCTACTAAGCCCTCCCGGCCACGACAAGGCTTGGAACTGATGGGGGGGAATCTAACCCAACCTAACCTAACCTAACCTGACCTAACCTAACCTAACCTAACATTATGAACCTGTTTAAACATGTTCAGATCAACGTTTGACCGAGAATTGCAGTCGCTTCTAGGATTGACTAGGCCAAAACCGAAACAGAATAATTTACTTTCGACGTTTGACTGAAAAGTTAGGAGCTCCTGGGTTTGACTAAAAATACTTCAGGCAAAGGGCGAAATTGAAATGTATTTCGGGGATTGCCTGATGGCTTTGGCCAAACCTAGGGTAAACCAGTCCTTCCGCGAAGAGACTGTGTATCGGACTTTGACTATAACATATATAGCACACATTTTTCGATTCATTTTTATTATATACATAGAAGATTGTTTAAGTAAATGACAGGATACATCTAAGTTATACAGGGTGTCCCGTAAGTAGTGGACCAACGGGTTATGGGGAGTAGAGAGACTTATTAACTAACAAAAACACTAAAATTTATTGTCCTAGACCATAAAGTTTTTGATTTATGCTTTATTTTCAAAATTTGATAAAAATATCATCCACGTAAGCTAAATATGAAATTTTACCAATTCTGTTTTTTATTTTATTGTTCAAGGTTGATAAGAATACATAAGTCTTCCTAATTAAAATGATACGTAGGCATTATTAACAACAACAAGAAAATTAGACCAAAAAATAGGTAAAAATTTAACGTTTTAAAATTTTAGTATTTTTGTTAGATAATAAGTCTCTCTACCTCCCATAACCACTACTTACGGGACACCCTGTATAATCTAAAAAGATTATGTAAATGTAGTAAAAATCTTACTTCTTCACGTAAAATATTAAGATGTTGCAATTTAATATAACTTATAAATTTTTATTATTCGAAACACAGGGAAAATAAAAGACACAGTTACAAAATTATATATTTATTTTTCATTAAGAACATTGATTAGAACAGAGGCAAGTCATAATCAACATTAAATGGACGATACATATCATCCTTGGGTTTCCCGGCAGTTTCCAATATATCCTTCGTCAATGGACTAACAAAACCGTTGACCAAAGCAGTTCTTTTCTGGAATCCAATACCGGTACGTCCAACAACGTCTGGAACTGGGAACTTATTATTAAAGTCTCTAGTGCTTCTATGTTCTGAATGCTCTTTATAGTTGAAATTATTCTTTTCTTGAGGATCCGTATACTCATAGCTTTGATAGCTATTATCACCAGCACCGTAACTATCATGATAACCAGTGTACCTTACACGGCTACTGTTGTAGTGTGCTTCTCTTGGTTTACCAACTACTTGCAACAGTTCTCTTGTAAGAGGACTCACGAAACCATTAACATCGCGTGTCCGTTTTTGGAAACCGATGCCCGTTCGTCCAACGAGTTCAGGATAAGGGAATGTATTGTAGAAATCATCATTGAGAGGTACCTTTTGATTTGGTCTTTGCTGTTTGCTTCCTGAGCTGGATGAATAACTTCTATAGCCAATATTTCCTGAATTATAT